>NC_083620.1:3800000-4080000 GCF_963584025.1 Labrus mixtus | reverse complement strand
GCAAACAGCAGCAAACAGGTAGCGAGAAAATGATTGCAGAGCCAACCGCAGATGGAAACATCTGAACGGACACACACACACTGTACATATACACAAACATTCACATTACACACACACACACATTAAAAGCCACTTCAAATTGGGCATGAGATTAAATGTCGCATTGAATCTCCTTTAGCTCCTGATCCCTTTAACCCTGTAGTGCCCTCTTTAACACATCCACATTAAAACAGCAGCTGTGTTCACAGATGATTGTGTGCCCTCGTGTGTGTGTGTGTGTGTGTGTGTGTGTGTGTGTGTGTGTGTGTGTGTGTGTGTGTGTGTGTGTGTGTGTGTGTGTGTGTGTGTGTGTGTGTGTTTTCCCAATACCAGCATTTTAAATTAGGACATGATACCAGTAAAAAAAAAAAAAGAATATCTGTATAGATATCACAGCATGAAAAATAGATGTCCCAGTCCCCCAGTTTTGGATAATTTCTTATTTTTTAATTACGAGCTTTTGGAACATAAGAGAAAATGTAAAAAGTCAGTGGTTAGAAGGAGCACTGTGAGGATCCGCATAAAAAGATATACTCAGCACTCTGTTGTGTGACCTGTGTATCTGTTTCAATATTATTTATTTACATTTTGTAACTGCTCCCTTTATTTGATTGGATACTTATTTTCCTCATTCTCAAGGGATGATTTCACACATTCTGTCCTTTCGTTGTACACTATTGTTTCAATATTTTCTGGTTGATTTATGTCACTAAATAATAGCATACTGATGAAGACCATGATGAGCTGAAACGCATCGGTCTGCTGCACAATTTGAACTTTTCCTATAGCCATGAACTAAAAACAGCTTTTCAGTTCTTGGAACACAACTGAGTGCCTTGGATATCTTTTGTGTTTGCCTACTATACTCTTCAGATAACTTATCTGACTCAAGCATCAAACACATCGACTGTTTTCATCATGGCTGAAGATCTACTCTGTTTTTGGTTTTTTTAAGATTTATTTTTTCGACTTTTAGAGAGATATGACAGTGTTGGATATTTGAGAGAGAGAGAGAGAGAGAGAGAGAGAGAGAGAGAGAGAGAGAGAGAGAGTGGGGAATGACATACGGGAAAGGAGCCACAAGTCGGATTTGAACCTGGGACGCCCGCCTGGAGGACTACAGCCTCTGTACATGGGGCTGCCAGCACCCTGAAGATCTGTTTTTTAAATCTTTGGTACAATTGGATACCATTGATTATGGTATAGGCCCCCCCCCCCCAATATAATGGTAGGGGAAACACTGAATATTAAATCATCTAAAATGTTGACAACTTTAATCTATTGTTTTCATTTAATTTACAGAAAAACAAACAATAAATCTTAATTAATTTACATTTAATTTTGGTCTAATTTTATATGATGTTGTTTCATTTTGTCTGGTTTTAAAGTCAGTTTTAATTGGGACTGTTGATGTTGTCCTTGTGTTTGTTGTGCTCCTGCTTCAGACTAATGTCCTCCTGAGGGAAACGTTACATAAAATAATTTTAATCTAATTTATGCATTTATTCGTGTTCTTTGTCAGGTGATGAACTACATAACTAAAACTCCCTGCACTAGTATCGTACAGACACTAGATATTGGACTTTTAGCAATACATGTAGTGAACAGAACTTATTGAAGAAAAGGAACTATGACATTAGAACATCTCTAGTTTCTTACAAGACACTTAATATAATATAGATAATAAGATAATAATCTCTGTCAACCTTCAAATATCCTCATCGCTCTAACTTTGTTTCCGACTGCTAATTTAGCTTTTTTTTTCTCCTCCTACAACTCCTCACATCTCTCCATCTGTGCCCGAGGGGACAAACTGATACTGACAGAGCGTCTGCTTTGAAGTGTAAAAAATAATGACGGAGTGTGAAATCATCTACGAGAGCAGGCGTCATTATAACTCAGGGTCAAACAAAAACCTCTCTTGAGTTAAGTTGTAATGCAAGCCTGCACCGTGGGCACTTGCACTACCTTGAATTTCATACAATCACACAGAGATATCTGAGCTGAGACAACGGCCTCATAATCTGATAGGGCCGCCTGCTTTGCCTGCTTCCGGACAGAGCTTCAAATGCGCTGCGATATGATCACCGAGCTGCAGCACAGGAGCACCGGTTAATGACGGTGCTACTTCCAGACAGTGATGCACCTCTCCTGTTTCAGGAAGGAGACTAATGACATTTATATGACCTTGTTAAAGGCTCCTTATTGAGGCAGATGTATGATGACCCTATCCGCTGTAATACTACCCTATTGGTCCGAATATATAAAACGTTTTCACTCATGCACTACTGAAAATTAAAAAAAAAAAAAAAGAATGTCAGGGAGGCTGCCTGATTTGTTTGCTTACACATGTTCCTCACAGTGGGGGGGGGGGGGGGGGGGGGGGGGGGGGGGGGGGGTCTCAGGAGGAAAGACAATTAAAAAGTTGTTATTAACTCTTTTCATTTTAGGTTTTGATATATGACGTCATCGGCCTGCGTGCAGAGGTGACAGGTAAATGGTCGGGTCGTGGTCAAGAGATGAATGTACGACATGTATGCCGTTTTTGTTGTGAGGACCCGATGCTTCTTAAGAAAGATAATCAGAAAAAAATTCAACACCGGGAAGTTGCCAAACGGAAGACAGAGTCCTGGTCTTTTCATGGGTGCAACACATACAGTCTAAAGTCTCTGTCATCACCCTCTCCTGCTCAGTGCCTTTTTTCTGAATATTTCCTGCTGCAGTTCTCACATCAGCTGCTCACCTCGACAGGTCACACCTTCACAGCACATTCTCACACAATAATGGCAGAGGCTGCTATGCAAAGTTTCCATCAGTATAATTCATTCATATACATTCACAGGCCACCAACGAAGAGGCGAGCAACTTGGGATGTTTTTCTTTTTTAACTTATAGGGCTGTATTAATAAATCCCGTCATGAGCGTTTTGATATGAAAACATCACAAAGTCTGAATTAAGAAAATGACTTCATGTCAACAAGAGATGTTTCTCACTTAGCTTACTTGCACATTTTTTACTTTAGGATGGAGGCGTGAGAATAGTTCACACCATTATATATGCAGTAACATTAAAATCAAGCTAGCCTCAAAGTACCTTGTGCCAATTAAATGGTGAAAAAAAAACAGCTTTTCTGAGTTATTAAGGATTCAGGAAGGACACGTTGTATTGTGTAAAAACATGAAGAACAGCAGAGAGACATAGAAACTGTGAAATATGAGCTCTAGTCAGACTTTTGTTTCAAGACATGATATTTAAGACCCTGTGACATTTCACCTTCAATATAAATTTGGCAGCGGCTTAATGGAGGTACGAAGTGATCCCTCCTCTATGCGGCCTTCAGAGGTAGCAACAGAGGCGTTACAGGGCTAGATGGGATCTGCAGAGAAACGGTGCTGTGTGTGTGTGTGTGTGTGTGTGTGTGTGTGTGTGTGTGTGTGTGTGTGTGTGTGTGTGTGTGTGTGTGTGTGTGTGTGTGTGTGTGTTCACATGGATCTCCTGCTCTGCCTTGCTCTCTTTTGCTTCTCCAATGCCGTAACACGATGTGAATTGACAACAATATTACGCAATTGCTGAATCATTAGGGACGTCAGAGCCATGTTAAAGTGCTGTTGCAGAATCACACTCTGAAAAGGGCTAAAGATAATCTGCACTTTAGCATTTTGTTTTATTTATACACTTCATGTCAGTGTAGCATTATTGAACTTGGGAATGCACATCTGAAATGTTTCTCATATCAGGCACACTATCGTCCCAGAGCCGGAGCCAGTTTGTGAAGACAGATTGAGAGTCGAATGAGCCGATATTCATCTGCGTTTCAAAGATAAGCAGCCCCCCCCCAAAAAAAGGGAATGACTCAATAATTCATGAGAGTTATAGACTGCACTGCACCTCAGAGTTCCAATTGCTGAGATATACAGCACTGTAATGCAGCTCTCACAGATGTAGCAGAGATGAACTCACAAATCGTATGTAGGCATTTTTTCTTTCCTCCTTCAAATCAGCGAATAAGCAGAGCCTTGAGCTGAGCTGCACAGAAAGTACGCTTCCTTTGCAGACAGCTTGTTGTGAAACGGGAGAGAGAACACTTGAGGAGAAAGTGAGAAAGTGAGGTGCAAGTGTGACGCTGTGAATAGTGCGTTTTCTCTGGCACACTATTTTTGACTTTTCCCAGAAGACACAGAAGTTGTGCTTGTGTTTTCAGTTGAACTCTCTTTCAGTTTTTATTTAAAAAACGCAAAAAAACCACCAAACCCATTATCTACATGGGAAGTGAGTGGGCGTCCAGTGAAATGAAGAACTCAAATCTTACTTGATAAACTGACAGAATAACCAGCTGTGTGTCAGCATCAAATAACAACATAGACGTTACCAGTTTGTCACTGTGAGACTTTAACAGAGTAAAAATGACAAAAGCGGCCTTAAAAATGTCTTTCCTGCGTTCTTTGTTCAGTTATGAAACAACTCTGAAAAACTTTAGAGATGGGATGAGACAGATGACAGAGCGTCAGACACAGAACAAACTTAAATTATTGAGCAGAAACTTTTTTCTCCCATCACTCTGATAATAAAGCCGCGGATACAAAGACTGCAGAAACCAAGCAAAGAAAAGCTTCTTCTTCAGTGCAGATAATACTCTAATACTAAAAAAAAACAACAAGCCTTGAGGTGGAGATGGACTTGCATTGAACTACACAAACCTGCACACATATTGCTGATTTCAGTGGATCGTTCTTGTGTAAATGTGGCCTCAGACTACTTACACTCTATGGATTTCACACAAATGTAATGCCACCCCTGCACATGTCATCGCTCCAGTCCAGCCAGCAAAGTCAAAAAATGAGTCTGGACTTTCTGTGTTGTGGTAATCCAGGGGAGAGAGACGATTCAATCTTTGTTTGCCCCCTTTTGTCTGCTGTTTTCCTCCCTTCTTTTGAAATGTATTGTATAAGGAATTATGTATATGATTCTCCTCTCCTGTATATTTGTGGGCTGTTGTTAAAACCACAACATCTTGTTTTTCCTTTATTGTAAGTGACAATGTTTAAACATAAATAATAAAAAATTGATCACAAAAAAAAATAGTCTGGACAGGCCTATGCTTCAGGAGTCAGGATGGGACAAAACAGGAAATTCATCACATAAGATCATTTTATCACGGTAAATTGTCACGATGCTCATCACTATTTGTTTATCATGAATCCACTGCGACGACCTGAATATCAGCAGAAACAAATAAAAAAGGGCGGAATTTTTATATAAATTGACAAAAAAAAACTGGAACCGCAGCAAGAGATGCTGCCTTACCATGGCATGAGGAGGAATATTATTTAAAGCCAGAGGCTGTCAACTGTGTTTGCTGAAACACTCACAGACCAACAATCCAAACAATGGTGTGACTGGAACAACTGATAAATTCAATCTTTCGACGCAGAAATAATCCTTTTATGGCTGAACCAGGACACCTGAAAGTCTGACAGGACATTTACTGGGTCATTCCTTTTAGACATAAAAAAAAAGAAGAAGGCAGACAGGCAGAGAAAGGGAGCAGATAGGAGGCAGTGTCAGGGCGGCGCAGTCATGGGCTTCAATAAAAGAGGTCTTGGCTTCCCTGCGGGGAGTTTGTCTCAGGCCCATGCTGTGGCCTGCCTGAGGGCCTATCATCATCTGCAGCATCCATTCAACAAACCACTGCACACACACACACACACACACACACACACACACACACACACACACACACACACACACACACACACACACACACACACACACACACACACACACACACACACACACACACTCTCTTGATATATGACATCTGTCTGTGGGAAAGGGGTGAAAACCCTCACAGAGTTTAGTGTGTAGAAGTGAGACATTTCCTCAAAACATCAAAAAAAAAGAAGCTGTTTTTCACACAATGTCAGGCAAGCTGCCTCTGAAATCTTGCTGAGTTGCTCTTTGACATACGTCCTATCCAAGCGGCAAATATTTCCTGTCGGTTGGGAGGAGAGGTCTCAGTAGGCGAGATGTAACGTTTAAAAGGACACTGCCTGAGTCAAAGATGGAGGATGATGACAGAATATGACATTATAATGACTAGGTGCCGTGACAATGTGCTTTTATGCGATCTTACCACGATATTTTGGTGCCAACTCAATTTGTATTGTGATGGAATGAGAATTGCAATTGTGTAGTAACGATTATTGTGGGGTTCTGTTTTTCTGCAAACAGATGACATCACCATTATCCATCTCAGGAATCACACTGTAACTTGGCTTGAAAACGTCACTTGTTTTCTTCCTTTCACAGGAACTCCTTGGTGATATTTTTGGCTTCTTAACACACTCAATGTCACATCCCCTCCCCCGCTCACTTGTGGTGAATTTTCCTTGAATATTTCTTGTTTTTTTTACATCGCTCTCTTAAGTTGATCATTTCAGCAAATCTTCTCTCCTGTCTGTAAGCAACGTGCACTCATTTCAAAAAGTGAAGACATCACAAAAAATGGCCGAACTTTCACATGAATCAGTGATATCGCAGCATTCATTAGTGACTGTGTAAACTGCTGTTCCAGATGGGTTAGGTATTTAAGTGTTCAGCTGTGTTTACAGTGAGCGCCTGCCTGCAGCCCACAGGACGGATGTGAACTTGATGATCCGGGCCGAGTCTAAGACAGTCCCTTCATTCAGTGAGCGCTTAGAGGACACAGGGTGAACCATATGACAACCCCATCCATCCACACACACACACACACACACACACACACACACACACACACACACACACTAAGTGACGCTTGTGCAATAACCCTGAGGTCTAATCACCATCTTGATATACCACGTCTGTCAAATAGATCTCATGTAATAATAATAATAATATTATATGGAACCTACTTGTGCAATAATATGTTCATCCTTATGTGTACTGTGTCTTTTTTTCTAATTACTGAATACACAGACTACATCTCTAGCCCCGTTTCATCGAGCGGTTCAGTTCAGTTCGTCACAGTTCGGCTCACATTTTGTGGCGTTTCCACTGTCGGAAGTTGGGAAAGGTCCCAAACTTACCGGTCCATTAACGTCCTACTTTTTGCTACTTTTCTGTTGGGGTGCCAAGCACACCGGTCCTACCCTAAAAGGCGGGGCTAGAAACAGTGCAGTCTGTTGATTGGTCGAAAGAATCGTCACTTCCCGTGCGGCAGTGCTAATAAATAATTTAAATATCCAGTCGACTTCGCGAAGATTACTTTCAACGCTATTGTATTATTTATGTTAGAAAATGTCAGCTGGAAGCACTGTGCCATGGACGACCGCGGAGGTGCAGACCTTCCTCGGCATAATCGGGTTAGGGTTAGTGTTGCAACTGCAGCTCTGTTGTTGGCTCTTTAACTATTTAATCTATATCTTTTACATGTTTTATTTTATAGAATTGTGCACTGCCTGTTTCCTTTAGTTGTCTATCCTGCTCTTTGCTGCTGTAACACTGTAAATGTCTCTGTTGTGAGATGAATACAGGATTATCTTATTTCATCTTATTTTAGATGGATTATCTATTTATGAGTTTGTTAAAACAGACAAAATGAGCCTCGTCCCCATGTCTTCAGGTAGCTTATATCAGGTTTCTAGCCATCTGAAAAGACATGTACTTCCTTGCGTTGGACACTAGGAGGCTTCATTCACATATTAGCGGATCTACAGGCACACAATAGGCTAATTGGAAACAAGGTGTCAGTGTGTAAAGTAGGGCTGGGAATTATATCGAGTTTTTAAGATATATCGATATATTTTCAAACAAGATATAGGGTAAGACAATATCGTTAATATGGATATAGTTCATGTTGCATTAAAATAACATTACAGAGGTGCCAGGTCACCTTTTTCTCATCTCACTGATGATGACTGACTGTCTGTCCCTCTTAACCCTGCTCCTCCTGTCTCTCTCTTTTATTGTATTTAAGGAACATTTTTATTTTATAATATTACTTTTTAAATTCACAAACAGGTAGTTTATTTTCCATGTGTTTACACTGTTAATAAAATACATATTAATATATATTGAGTACCGCCAGCCATTCAGCTAAACAATATCAAGATATGAGTTTTGGTCCATATCACCCAGCCCTAGTGTAAAGGCCTAATTTAGTTGTTTTTCTGCACCTCAGTTAGGCCGACTGTTTAATAGTAGTAACCATTAACTATTTGGTCATTTACAGTGACTAACACATCTCTGCTCGTGTCATGACACAGCAAAGTCAAAGGGACAACTTCTCCCAGTTGTTCCTCCGACTTGATGCCTTCATGGAATTTTTTTCTCAGTCGGACACTCATTTTTCCGATTATTACGACACCACGTGAATGCACGGTGATGCTGCGTTTGGGACTGTAAATATTCGGTTTGACCCGATGTCGTCCCCGTCCGGACGACCTCTGACATAAACTGACACCCCGACTTTAAAACCCACAAACAAACCTGGACACAGAAACACACCGACACTCACAAATACACCCAGATATAAAAAACACACAGTGTGACGTTCACTTACGCTCTTGGTCTGGGGAAGCCCATGGATAGAAGCACATCCAGGCTGGAGGATCCACATTTCACTGAGCCTGGCCGGTTCTGCCGTAGCCTCCGAGGGATAATTTTACTGTAGAGGTCCTCTTTGGCAGCCATGGTCCACTGGGTCACCCAGTCAGCTACAAGCCGGATACAGTCCACCTCCTCCACACACCATGAGCTACGGCTGGGTCCGCACGACTGGAGAGGTAACGGCACCTACACGGAGCGGAGCTGAGACTCCGCCCACCGCAGGGGACAGCCAATGAGATCTGCTCACTGAAGAAATACGGCAGCTAGAACACAACACAGTAGTGCACTAGAGCAGAATATGTGTGGTGAGGGGGCTAAGTGGATGCGATGTATATAATTTTACACAGCTTGAGATGTGATAGGCTGTACGCAGTTTTAATATTTAAAGCACAGGGCCGGCTCTAGCTTTTTTGGTGCCATAGAGTAGTAGACCAGGGATTCAAGCTCAGGACCCCCAGAGCCCCCCTCAGGGTGCCAGAGATTGGGAATCACCACTGTCTCTGGAGGTGGTCGGCATATAACGTAACCAAGTCAACGCACTAACAGGTCTACCTAAACACTGGTAACCCAAAAGAATTTAAAAAAAAATGATTTTATAATGTATCGTAAGAAAGGCTAAAAGAGATTACAAGTCATTTCAATATACAGACTTCAGCACTGAGTGGACATTCAATAGACACTAATAACTGTACCTCCTCTTGCTGGATTAGACCAGATTAAGGTCAATATTTGATGCATTTATACAACAGAAATATTCAACATGTAATTTATTAATCAGTAAATTGGTGTCACCAGCTCTGTGCAAGCACAAACGTAGCCTAGTTTGAACAACATTTCTGGTTTAGGACAGAGTGTACGCCTTATAGACTCACTGGTTTAATGGGCCTTCTCTCCCCGCTCTACCACCCAGATGTAAACAGACTGACAGCTGCTTACTCTCAGGATGAAGAGACATTTAGGAACATGTTGCATAATAGTAAACACAAAGAGACAAGGGTAGCATATCATTTTTATATTAAAATTCAAATTCATCATACAAAAGATTACAACAAGAGAATTTATTTTAGGACAAATCTAATGCTTGATATAATATATTTTAAACACTGTATAACTTTTTTAGGAGTCATAAACTGGAAATTAAATAAGATACCACTGTGACATATGGAGAATAAATGGCTTTGGTAAGTTTTTCTTTTATTAATGTTTTGGTTTTTTTTAACAAAAGTTTGATTTAAAAAAATGTGTTTATAAAAATAAAAATATTTTATTCAAAGCAAATACACAACTGAGTATTAGGACCACATAGAGAGAGATTTTAAGATTAAAGTCTTAATGATACAAGTTGTACATTTATGAGAAGAAATTTGTAATTCACGAGGGAAAAGTCGAAAAACTCACAAGAAAAAGTTGAAAGTAAAGAAAGTCTTAATATTACAGGATTAAAGTAGTAAATTCACAAGATTGTCATAAATAACCAAGATTAAAATGGAAAATTTATGAGAAGAAAGTCACGAGACTTAAGTTGTTATTCTACAAGATTAAAGTCATAAATTCACAAGATTGTCGGAAATTAACAAGATTTATGTTGTCCTCATTTTGGCACATTTGAGTGCTTTTCTGAAATGACCTTTCAAAGTAACACCTATAACCATAGACTTAAATAACAACTTTAATCTCGCAAATTTACATCTTACATTTTATAAACAAAAGACTTTAATCATTCCAAAATATGACTGAAATGAATTGAAATGACCCTAATACACCGTTGTACAAACAGGATTACATTGAAATTATTACTATACATTCACTTGTTAAAAAACAACATTTTTATATTATGTATAGTAAATTGTACAAAACTGGATACTTATTAAACGTCCTATGATCATTAAAGTCCTGAATCTCTTTTGATCTTAAACTAATTTAAATGTGTAGTCCGACCCCCCTTTTTAGAGCTCACATTATTTGTTCAGTCTGGTTCATTTTCATTTTAACTACCACCAAAGAGGAATGATTTTTCCAGCTAATCAGATTTTTTTCATGCCTTCATGTGACTGATCACTTTATTACAGATAATTCTCATGGTTTGGCACGTGGAGTCTTTGAGAGCGACTGTCTGTCGTACTCCTGATGGCCATGAGTTGTAGCCTACTTTAGCAGCCTGACGGAGTCCCGGGGAGATGTGAGTCAGTGATGGCCGCTCGTCGCGCTGGCAGATGGGACGTACGGTGTGATGACACAGAAGACACAGCCTGCCTCCTGGAAAGCTTGCCTCATCTCCACCTAGTTGGCAAAAGACAAACTGCATCAGACGGCGGGCTCGGAATCACATCTTCAGAGTTTACAAATCTGAAGAGAATTATCACAAACAGCACAGATCTGACGACTTTGATCAGTGTCTCATCATGTCAGAAATAAATAAGCAAAAGAGTATGCTATGCTATCCTGCAGGCAAGTGCACACATAAACAGAAAAGGAGCTTAAGGCTCCTGATGTTGTTTCCTGATGTTTTGCCCTCTGTAGAGAAAGTTCCCCTTTTGGAATAGGTGATTTACTTTCTGCACAGCCTGGCCTGCACAGCAGATATAATTGGTGAAATAAGAATATCAGGTCAGGAGATGTGATCAGTGCAGTCTTACCAATCTGGCATTATCCAGGCACAGACCCACCACAGCGCCCCCACTGCCGGGTAACTTCACCGCCGAGCCAAACTGCAGGAAGCACCAAAAACTTCATGAGTGCACAAACAGAAAAAACACATGCAAGGTACACCCCAAGTCTCTAAAACAGCTTCCTTCAACTGCATCCCTCTCTTGCAAGAGATCATTTGGACCACCGCCGTCCTCATTCATGCACGGCCTGCTCCGACCTCCACCTCAGCGGCGAGGAAGTGTGGACAACAGGAACGCGAGGAGTACAAAGGAGGAATCCATCCTGCATATCATCCCATATTTTCTTTTGTAAAGCGTATCAAGATAACACTTAAGTTATGAATTGGCGCTATGCAAATAATGATTGCTTCTGTTGAATAAAGTTTATTTTGTACCATGGTTAAAGATGGCAGGTCCAGTCTGCTTCTGTTCAAAGTGAGGATGGAGGACTGAGGAAAATATCGATTTAGAGACTTGGGGTGTTCCCACAGATGGAGAGTGGATCCTGCTAAATAAAACATGTCCTGCTGTTAGCAGGTAGAAGAGACTTTGTGCACCTACCTTCCTTGCCAGCTGAGCCATCTTGAGGTTTCCAGGACCCAGACAGTCGTCAGTGTAGACAGTCCTGTGTGACATGTCATTACATTAGCTGTGAGAGTCACAGGGATGTGCATTTTCAAGACAACATAATATTTAAAAGTCCCTGGGATCTATTCGAAGATTATTTGAGATTATTTGTGTTTCTGGTTAGACTTCACCGTGTTTACATCAGGTGTGGAGACTAAAAATAAAAACTACACCCCGTCTGTGTGGCCACAACGCCGGTAAGTGTGCTGTTTACCTCCGCAGCTCAAAGTTCTGGTCCATCAGCTGTGCCAGGCGGCTCCAGTCTTTGTCCTGTAGAGCCGTCCTGAGGGGGAGGACATTTTGGGTCAGTGTGATGGTAACTGCTCTTAGTTACTAAACTTCTTAAACACCACATAAAAGAGAATGGTTTCAACATGCAGCTAATAAACTCTTTTACATGGTTTGTCTATGAACCATCGACCGAATGTCAGGAGTGGACACACAGACAGTAAGGCAACATCTGTGGACTCTTATTTAGAGGGAGTGAATGTGGTATTTTGGCCGTCGCTGTCTTGTTTGTTTTGGAACCAGAAGTGACCTTATTTGGACCCAGAGATGGGACTGGAGTTTCAGACCATAAGAGACTTGATATAGTTTATATTACGTTTGTTCTGATATCAGAATGAACATAACAGTAACCTCCTCGAGTGTCTCCATGTCTGTAGTTTACATCCCACACACATCTGGTAGTTGTACACAGTCCAGAGTGCTCTGGTGTGCCCTCTAGAGGTGTCCTCCAGTAACACATGTTGTGTATAGTCCAGTATACTATTATGTTCATGATGCAGCTGATTGTGTAAGCGAATGAAAGGTGAAACAGCAGAAATATCTCCAACCTTGGACTGTGGTGCAAATACTACACATGAAACCTCTGATCTAATGCGTTATCTGAAGTGAATTATTGACCACTTTACACCTTAAAGAGGACATATTATCCCCCTTCTCCATCATTTCAAACAGTCCCCTGTGGTCTAAATGAAACATCTGTGCTGTGCTTTGGTCAAAATATAACATGAATCAAGCACCAGAGGAGGTTTGTGACCCTGTATAAACCAGCTCTCTCAGAACGCTCCGTTTTGGTGTGTGTGTCTCTTTAAATGCAATGACCCCGCCCCCTGAGGTTTCCCCGTAGACATCACTCCTCTGTAGCGAGAATAAAAATGGCGGACCTGCGCAAAAGTTTTGCTCTTGTCTGGGGGTGGAGTCCATGGGTGGAGATATCAGGGGAGGGGAGGGGATTTTCTTTTACCAGAATCCCACTGTGACATCACAAGGAGAGCAAATTTGAAACAGAGCATTTTTCTCTGTGTTGTGAGACTTATGCAGACCACAAACAAAGGACTGGATGGACACATTTTGTGGGTCTGTAGACACTCAGGTTGCCCAAATATATGTTCAGAAACACTGTAGAAGTGGATTTTTCACAATATGTCCCCTTTAAAGAAATTCAACCAACCTTGCTTGATCTGTAAGCTCTGCAAAGGTCTTCATGGCTTCAACTACCAGAGGCTCTCCTGTGGGGCGACAGAGCAACATCAACCAAAGAACCTTCCTGTCACCTTTGAGGACTTTTTAGCTGCTTATAAAACACACTGAAATTAAAACTGAAGCCTCTATGTGAGATACAAATGCAAACCAGAACATCAGTATTAAGTTTATTTAATGCCTGAAATCCCCGCTGTGGTGTTGGTGTCACACTAAGTAAATTACAGCTCGTTTGACGACAAAGCATCTGCTGTTAACATTTTCCAAAGCAAAGATTCACAGTGAGGGATTTGTTAAAAGCACAACTGACACGTCTACGGGACATAATGTGCAAAGAAAAAAGATGTACCGGTATATGGAGTTTGATATGATAGGGTAATCCAATCTAATTTTTTGGCAGCTAAAACTTGAATTTTGTGTCGTTTAAAACTTTGAAGTAGATGTTGATAATTTCAATCCCAAAAAATCTGGATCATCCTGATCCCATCAGAGAGCTGGAGTCAGGCTGGATTTCAGGATTAAATTGTCATACATTTTTTAATGAGGTCATAATAGTTATGAAATGATGTTGATATTCAGACATTTTTTATGTCTTGCTCTATTGCTGCAGTAAGATAGTAGATACAGCCGACATGAGGGTTTTAAACAATTAAGGATTTATTCCCTATAAAATATTTCACCAAAAAGCTTCTATATCACACCTGAAAGATTTTAGTAAAAGCAACTGTCAGGAGCTCTTATTTTGTGTGGATTTTGGCTCCCCCTGTGGACAAAGTATGTAGTACAAAGGCTTCATTGAGAGCACTTGTAATCCAGATATGGAAACTTTACAGTCTGTATCTTGATAAAGTTGCTCTGATCCCGTTTTAGTTTACAAAACTAGGATGAAAGTAAAATGGGTTGTCTTTGTAAAAAAAAGGGATTTCATTACCCGCATCAGTCAGATCCAGATGAAACTTTTTTTAAACAACAGGGCCCTGAGGTGGTAGATGGCAGTACATCCCCAGTTTTTAAAGACATTTAGGACGCTCTGGACCAAAGGCACCACATGAAGCCACTGTAATGTCAACACTTTTTTATTTTTTATACTCAGGTCTAATTACAGATTTTTTTCCTCAACTGTTTTTAGGTTCTTGTTTAAATTTCACATATATTTTTATCCCTGCACAGGTTATGTACATTTCTTGTTATAAGTCTATTTTTAATTGCACAGTTTAAGTTTGATTCATCTAGAGGTATTCTTTAAATCTTTTTTCAGGTTAATATACATGTATGGGAGGGGGGGGGGTCGGTTTTGTGGTTAATTTGTAACAAATGTTTCATGTCATGTAACGTCTTTGTAACCTGCTACTGGATGCTTTGAATTTCCCTCGGGATCAATAAAGTATCTATCTATCTAATGTTTGAAATGAAGACGTACCACTGAGCCATCGCTGTCGGATGTTGCTGTGGATACGTCCGGAGTCACTAGGGTCGCTCAGGTAAGCCAGCCAGAAGCGCGGGAGCTCACTCATGTCCATTAAATCATAGTCTCCTGAAGATGTGAAACACACACACATGTTAAAGATTTGTATTTGTAAGTCTGCTCAGCAGCTACAGAATGATGCTGACTTCAGTACCATATCCCTGCTCCTCCATGAGCTTCTTGCTGAAATCCATGTAGACTAAGCCTTCATAGACCTGCAGAAAGAGGCAAACACCTGCTGCTACTTCATCTATGACAAGTGTCACTTCATGCAGTGTGGACAGAGTGCAGAAAGTCTCACCTGTACGACTCTGTCCTGCAGGCCAGCCGTGATGAAAAGTTCATCCGTCTCCACGTTGAGGATGAAGTTGGCTCGGATTGGCTTCGGGAGATCCTGCAGAGTGAATCCCAAAATATAAATGAACACATTCTTAACTCTGGAGATAAGAGGCTCTGTGCCATGAGATAGGATGTCTGAGGTTTTGATTACAACAAATTGACGAGGGAGTGAAAAACCTGATTACATCGATACAAAGGTATACACAATGCTTACGTTTTCTGTTATGTTGTAGAATTTCATAAGACACTTCAGGGTGGCCGAGACGATGGCACTGTAAAAAAAAAAAAGAGAAAAAAAAGAGGGTTGTTAACGAGTCAATTTCTATGCAAATGTTTACCAAACAACTAAACGTGCTTTTACTGTGAAAAATAAATATCATAAAACACTTTGTTTACCTGCTTCCTGCAAGGCCCTTTAAGAAAACAGAGACAAAGAGTCAATAGAGTTTGTTACTTACGGTAAGAAGACTGTGTGGTTTACGTTCCTAGAAGGGACCAGTGTTTGAGTAGATACTCACCACTTGCCGAGGAATGTTGGTGTCGTACTTCAGAGTGAAGTTCTGCTTTGTCAGAGCAATACTACAGGAAACACACACACACACACACACACACACACACACACACACACACACACACACACACACACACACACACACACACACACACACACACACACACACACACACACACACACACACACACACACACACACACACACACACACACACACACACACACACACACACACACACACACACACACACACACACACACACACACACACACACACACACACACACACACGAGTTGAAACATAGTGAAATCTGCTCCTGTAACAGAGCAGGAACAAAGTTGTAGTGTGAAATAAAACGTTGATCATGAAGCCTGATGTTCCATTACAGTTTTATGGATTATTAGTGAAATATAAGGACTTCATTGCAGACTATTTTGTCGCTTTAACGTGATAAAACAGGCAGGGGATCAGTGTCACAAGAACAAATATCCATGTTAATGAAACATCTTGTGATGGTTTTAGTGGGCAAGACTTTTAATTTAATTTTTGTTTGTTTTCTGGGGTGCCAGCCAGGCTGTCCCTGGTAAAAGTCATTTTGTTTGTTATTTAAAGTCACCACACTTATTGTAAAAAGAAACAATGCAAAGGATGTATAAGTATTAAACTAAACCACCTAAAAAATAAGAATGAGACAGAAAACTGCCACACAGGTTCACTTCAATAAATTATGCTTGTATTAGGTATCAGAAAACAGAAAAACCCAACAACACAAAAATATATTACCAGCAACTCTGATCAAAACAAAAGATTTTCAGTCTCTCTCTCTTCCAGTGGTAAAACACAAAAATGATCGTTCTTCAGGCCGTTAATGTTCAGTTCAAAAAAAGTTTCTTCAAGAAAACCCATAAACTCAGGTCACTGAGCGGTCAAGTCTTAGACAGCATGTAGAGACAGTTTATGCATCATAACGGGACGATAGGACTTCAAAACTGTCACTTTAGAAGGTGGTGAACATTTATACCACCCGGAAACTGAGGCTCCTTTTGTTGCACATAGACAGATGTTCATTGTCTTTAATTCTCGGGCAGCAATGGATGAATAAACATAAGCTCATGAACTCAAGATGGGGTTTCCAGAAATGTCTAACTAATAGTGTTCAAATGTAAAGTGTGAGTGGTGTTTGCGTCCATGATGCTGCATAACATAACGTCTCCTATTGCGTAGTGGTGAGCGCAATAAACTGGAGACGATCATGTAATTTAGCCTTGACAACGTTGAGTTTGGATGAATGTCAGAGTTCATATCGTTAACGAAAAACTATGAAGATAAATGTTCATCAAAATCAGCTTTTCCATGACAATCACAAGACGCTGACGATCTGAAACAGATCTTGATGATAAAAAACTCAGACTAGTTGCCTCCTACCTGGCTTTGGCTGCTCCAAAGACAATTTTTTACCTGATCGCTTGCAGTTAGGTCGAGGTCGGTGGATGTTTTTACTACAAACAAACTGCACCAGTGTCAGAAAAAAAGCGGACAGAGACCCGACTTTTCAAATGGTCTCTGTTGGGTTGGATTGACAGCGGACTCGAGTTTGTTTTGACCGAACTGGTTAGGTGTGAAATTGGCCGATGTTTCAGATATCTTGAATTCAATTTTTGCTCTCAAGAATGTTGCTGTGAATATCTATAATTTTTACCAGTGAGAAATACTGTTTTGGACTGGGAGACATGCTGCAGTAGATATCTTTAATATAGAGTGTGGGTAGATTTAATGATAAAACAGACTGCCATGGATGCTCCTCTCACCCTTGTTTGGAGCAGAACTGGTAGAACTTCTTACAGGTAGCCTGCAGCAGCCGCAGACCGCCCAGGTATCTACAGTGGACAAGGAACAGAACTTTATTTTAAAAAAAATACATGAAAACTCAACACTGTGTCTTGTGTTTCAGCTCATGTCGTCTCGTGTACACACCCTTCCTTTCTGCTGATACAGAATAGATCCTGTAGGCTTCCAAACTCTGTCGGGTCATTAAGAGGGTGAGGGACCAAAACCTGCAAAGTCACAGAAATAGTCAGGTGACTTTTTCACAGTGTATTCCCTGATGAAGGAGCTTCATCTTAAAAAAAGTGTGTTACCAAAGTCTGGCTCTCCACTAGAGTGACCTCAGCCCAGAAGTTAGAGATTGACATGGCGATGGTTTTTCCATTGAAGCCATCTGAGGGATTCCCCATAAGTCCAACCCTGTGAGTCATCACATGTTTGAAAATCACTTCTTTCAGTATCCAACAGGCTCTGTGCTGACAAATCCACTGCTCTTTATTTAAAGAAATAAAGGAGGGAAAGGGTAACCTGCGGGAGTGAGATCAGTCTGTGTTTTCTTACCGGGCGAATGATCGGCATGTGATTGGTTTAGCAGGATTGTCTTGCTGCTTGGTGGAGTAGTGTGTGAGCCACTTAGTGTAGTCTGACAAACCCTGAGATGTCAAGAGGAGGCAAATGATCAGAAGCAACACAGAAAAACGACTTAGGAGTGCTTAGATATGAACTCTCTGTTTACAGGGATAGAGCTGCATTTTTGAAGTGGGATTATATGAATTAATTCTATTATTCACAGGAGCTTTCGCTCAGTTCAGACCCTTTAAGGAGAAGCCAGTCAGTGTCTGCACAGAAGCTACACGATACATCGCTGCAGATGGAGCCATTCATACCAGGTTAGTTAGCTAATTTTAAGAAAAAAAACAACCTGACAATGAATGACGATGAAAAGGTATGCTATATTTAGAAATGTAAGTGCTTTAATGTCAGTAAGCCAATTCATTTAAGCACACATGTTCTTCCTGAACCTGATCATGTTAGAGGACTGCAATGCTAGATCAAATTCATCGTGTGTGATGCTACAATAAATCCAAGGTCTTCTCCTCTGCTTATATCCGTTCTAATCAGTGATTCTGAAAGCAATGACAAACAGAAAAACAATCTAAAGGTTAGGATACAAACCACTTGTCCAATGAGCTGGAAGCCGGTGGGGAGCTTCATCCCAAACACGTCCAGTTGTTTCTCATTAATGAGCCACTCCTGAAAAGACAAGATCCATTAGTGATGAGTGAGTGAGTGAGTGAGAGAGTGGGAGAGTGAGAGAGTGGGAGAGTGAGTGTGTGAGAGAGTGAATGAGTGAGAGAGAGTGAGTGAGTGAGTGGGAGAGTGAGTGAGTGAGTGAGTGAGTGAGTAAGTGAGAGAGAGAGTGAGTGAGTGAGTGAGAGAGTGAATGAGTGAGAGAGAGTGAGTGAGTGAGTGAGTGGGAGAGAGAGTGAGTGAGTGAGTGAGTGAGTAAGTGAGAGAGAGAGTGAGTGAGTGAGTGAGAGAGTGAATGAGTGAGAGAGAGAGAGAGTGAGTGTGTGTGTGTGAGTAAGTGAGAGAGTGAGTGAGTGTGTGAGAGAGAGAGTGAGTGAGTGAGTGGGAGAGTGAGTGTGTGAGTGAGTGAGTGAGTGAGTGAGTGAGTGAGTGAGTGGGAGAGTGAGTAAGTGAGAGAGAGAGTGAGTGAGTAAGTGAGAGAGAGAGTGAGTGAGTGAGTAAGTGAGAGAGAGAGTGAGTGTGTGAGAGAGTGAATGAGTGAGAGAGAGAGAGAGAGTGAGTGAGTGGGAGAGTGAGTAAGTGAGAGAGAGAGTGAGTGAGTGAGTAAGTGAGAGAGAGAGCGAGTGAGTGGGAGAGTGAGAGAGTGAGTGAGTGAGTCAGTGAGAGAGAGAGTGAGTGAGTGGGAGAGTGAGAGAGAGTGTGAGAGTGAGTGAGTGAGTAAGTGAGAGAGAGAGTGAGAGTGAGTGAGTGGGAGAGTGAGAGAGAGAGAGTGAGTCAGTGAGTGAGAGTGAGTGAGAGAGTGGGAGAGTGAGAGAGAGTGTGAGATAGAGAGTGAGTGAGTGAGTGTGTAAGTGAGAGAGTGAGTGAGTGAGTGGGGGAGTGAGAGAGTGAGTGAGTTAGTGAGAGAGAGTGAGTGAACTAAAAACTACTTAAACTAAATTCACCCTGTTCTGTTTCGAGCGCCTTCCTGAAGTTTGAGATACTGGCCCTGCCACTTTGCTTTTCTGGAGCCAGAATGAGGAACAAGTGCATGTGGCAGCATGACGAGCCTGGAAGTTGTTCAATGCTAACCGCAGACGTCACTGGAATTATTAAGAAATGATTTTCCAGGTACCGGTATATCTGGTCTATCAGACGATGATTGCTGATGAGTTTTGAGCTCAGACAAAAGAATCTGAGAGTGTTCAAATTAGACCTTCGCTTTATGCAAAGTGTCTTTAGATAATGTTCATTATGAATTGACACTATACAAATAAACCACACCAGTTTTGAACATCTTTTCAACTAAAAAATACTCACTGGGAATCATCATCTATTATACCTAGGAAATCATACCTTCCTGATTCGATTGTAAATTGATCATCGCTGGATTATCCACCTATAATCCTCAAAAGGCGAAGAGAATACGCAGAGGTCCGCAAGGTACTGAAAGAAAACCAAGTTCAATTCCAGACCCTCTTCCCAGCCAGGCTGCTGGTAAGATATAAAGACGGCACCAAAATCTACGATACCATAGAGGAGGCAACAGCAGACCTGTCGAGTAGAGGCTACACCGTCAATATCATCAAACCTCCGGAGACGTTGATGGAGCAGATATGGCGGCTGACCTGGAGGAAAGCGCGTAGGAGCGGGGAAAGGAGCATTCAACGCCGGGCGAGAATCAAGCTACAAGGAGAAGCTCCGAGCCTTCAGGAGATCTTCACCAGCACCTTCTGTGACCTAATGGATCTTATTCCTTTGGACCCACCACTTGTTGTGTTTTCTCTGTCCCTTTTCTATCTCTCTTTGAGCCCGGGCCGTTCATGCTACACATCACTCCCTACAGTGATGATGATACTGTAAAATCGGTAGAAATTCATTAGACTTTTAAGAGGTTCGTTCGGGTTACACTTTTTTTCTTTTGCTGCTGCCGTCGCTGATAAGGGCCCCTTTTACCTGTCACAGGAGGAAGGTTTCCCCTTAGAGCCTCCTCTACGAGGCTCAGTAGGGTCAGGCATACTGTCATACTGACAATTCATGTTGAGTTTAATGATATTTAGTGTGATGTTTGTTCTTTACTCATTTGTTCACTCTCTGTTGGTTTTGTCAGGGAGGGGGGAGCTTACCAGGGACATGTGTGAGGTTGGCGGGGGAATTACCTAGATGCAGAATAGTTCGATAAAAATGGTTTCACTTAATATAAACGGTGTACTCAATCCAATCAAGAGGGGGAAAATTTTGTCAAAACTAAAGAAAGAGAAAATCCAAATAGCGTACTTACAGGAAACTCACCATGACAACTCTGAACATGCCAAATTGAATAAAATGGGATTTAAACATGTCTACTTTTCCTCCCACGGATCGGGGAGGCGGAGAGGAGTGGCGGTTTTGATATCAGGGGCTGCAAATTACGAACATGTATCTGAATATAAAGATAACGACGGTAGATTTGTTATGATTACAGGTAAAATAGAAGGTACGAAGGTGAGTCTCTTTAATGTGTATGTTCCTCCTGGTAGTGACTGGTCCTTCTATAAACACATATTTGAAATAATGACAACAAAAAGTCAAGGGATTTTATGTGGCGGGGACTTTAATATTCGACTAAACCCGTGAATGGACTCCTCAAGGGGAAAGTCTGAGGCTAAAAGTATTAGTAAAAGAATCAACACTTTGATGAGTGAAGTGGGAATTGTGGACATGTGGAGGGAAGCAACTCCAACTGGTTGAGATTACACACATTACTCATCAGCTCATATTGTCTATTCTCATATAGACTATTTCTTTACGTTTAAAAAAGAACTTCATAGATTAAATAATTGTGGAATAGGCCCTAGTACCCTTTCAGACCATAGTCCTGTATACGTGTCGGTTAACCTCAATAATAAGACTAGGTCTACTCTATGGAGGTTGAACTCAAACATTTTAAATAACCCAGTTATCAAAGATAAACTGAAAACTGAAATGAAATCCGACTTGGATCACAATGATAACGAAGAGGTGACGCCATCAATACTCTGGGATGCTTTGAAGGCGGTGATTAGAGGCAAAATAATAGCTATCTCCTCCTATGAAAAGAAAATTAGACAACAAAAGCTCAAGGACTTAGAAGACGAACTGAAGGAACTCAAAAAGAACATTCAAATACCCTCAAAGGTGAGACCAAGTCCAAAATAACAAAACTTAAAAAAGAAATAGACGATATAAACACACATGAAATACAAAAAAAGCTTCTCTTTACAAAGCAACAATACTATGAGACCAGGGGCAAATCATTGAAGCTTTTATCGTACAAGTTACGAAAATAACAAGCAGATAGAACTATTCATAAAATAAGAAACCCTACAACAAGTAAAATAGAAACTAGTCCCGAGATGATCCAACAATGCTTTGAAAAATATCACAAAACACTCTACTCTCAGACACAAATGGACGACGAATATAAGATCAATGCTTTTTTATCGTCAATACACACACCAAAGGTCACGAGCGAGCAAAATGCTAAATTAATATCCAACATAACAAAAGAAGAAATATATTCGGCAAATTGGGAGACTTAAGGGGGGGAAATCCCCAGGGACAGATGGTTACAGCCCGGATTGGTACAAAACAATGCTAGACCAATTAGCCCCGACACTATTAAAAACATTTAACTGGGTGCTGGAGAAGAAATCTATCCCCCCTCGTGGAGAGAGGCGATTATTTCCATTACTCCTAAGGAGGGGAAGGAGAAGTTGGAATGTGGGAACTATTGCCCCGTAAGTGTCCTAAATATTGACTATAAACTGTTCACCTCCATTCTATCAAAAAGATTAGAAACGATCCTACCAGACCTAATACATAAGGACCAGACAGGTTTTATTAGGCAGAGGCAGACGAGATAACATCAGGAAAACACTGCACGTTATGAGACACACAAGAAAAATTTAAGACGCTCATAATAAGCTTAGAAGCAGAGAAAGCATTTGATTCAGTGAGATGGTCTTTTCTGTATAAAGTACTAGCAAAATTTGGCTTACATACAACCATAATTGACACATTTGCGGCACTGTACGTTAAACCAACCGCCAGAATCAAGATTAATGGCGATTTAACCAACTCATTCGTTCTGGAAAGGGGAACAAGACAAGGTTGCTGCGCATCGCCACTGCTCTTCGCCCTGTTCATAGAACCCCTGAGCCAGTGGATTAGGCAGAGGTCTGACATCATAGGGGTACCAATGTTATCTGGGGAGCAGAAATTAGCTCTTTTTGCTGATGATTTATTGATAACTTCAACTCAACCCACACAGACACTTCCACTATTAATGGAAATGCTGAAGGAATATGGTTTACTTTCTGGGTACAAAATTAACATTAATAAAACCCAGGTATTAACACTCAATTATGACCCTCCAATTGAGATTAGGAATTTATATAAATGGAAATGGGAAGCAGATTACATCAAATATTTAGGAGTTGCATTGCCAAGGGACTTTTCCAAAATATTTGATTTTAATTATGGTCCTTTAAACTCTAGGCTAAAGTCAGACATACAAAGATGGAATCTTATTCCTTTTTTGAGCTTAAGTTCTAGGATTGATTCAGTCAGGATCAATGTTCTTCCACGAATGCTCTACCTTTTTCAGTGCCTACCAGTCAAAATACCTCCTAAACAGTTTTCAGAATAGGAGAGGTTAATATCAAGATATATATGGCAGGGGGAAAAGGCCAGGATTAAATATAAGACCCTTCAATTAAGAAAAGAAAAAGGTGGAATGGGTCTCCCCTGCCTACAAGAATATTACAACTCAGCCCAGCTGAGACCTTTAGTTTGCTTATGTTCATCAACCTGTACGGCAGGTTGGAAGGATGTAGAAGGCACAACGGTAAAAAACATACCAATAACAGCTCTATTAGCAGATAACAAATTACAGGGTGAACTGTTGGTTTCAGATGATCCCATGCAGGACATTCTTCTGAAATCCTGGCAGGAAATAGTAAAAATTTGCAGAGTAGGAGAGTCATCTAAACTTCTTAGGTGGTGTGCTCACGATTCAGATTTTGCTCCAAATAAAAGTGATGGCAGATTTAATCAGTGGACATCAAAAGGTTTGACTAACTACTATTCATTTGTCCACAAGGGGGCATTTCTGAGTTTTGAAGCTCTACAAAATAAACATGGTTTGGGAAGGGACAGGGCAGATACTTGCAGGTAAGGCATTACTTTAACCAAAACCTGAAGAAGGCTTTTGAAAAGGGGGAATCAGGGTTCCTGCAGATATTTCTATCTCTTCTCAAGTCCAAATCATGTAATAAAATCATCTCCAGATTATATAACGGCATCCTACAATCTAAACAAGCGAGCACAGAATACATAAAGAAGAAGTGGGAAAAAGAAGGCAATGTGCTGATTTCTGTGGAGAGTTGGGAAAAGATATGCCGGTTACAGTGGATCTCAACAGGGTCGAACACGTGGCGTGAGTTCTGCTGGAAAAATGTTGTGAGATTTTTTGTTACACCCGTTCAGAAAAGACATCAAGGGGGTGGTGATGCTTGTTGGAGACTTTGTGGGTCTAACAGAGCAGACCACTTCCACATATTCTGGAACTGTCAGGTTATTAAAAGTTATTGGAAACAAATTCATCAACATATTAGTAATGTGTTTAGCTTAAACATTCCTTTCAAGTGTGAAACTGTGTATCTGGGTGATATATTGTCTGAAAATTGTAGCATGAATGACATAAAATTGCTCGGCATACTATTAGCAGCAAGTAAAAAAGCCATAACGAGAAAATGGTTAAAAGTAGACCCACCCACCATCGAGGAATGGATGGAAATTATACATGGGATCTACGTCATGGAAAAGATAACATTTTCCCTCAGAGTACAACAAGAAAAGTTTTACATAATATGGTCTAAATGTACTGAGTATGTAAAACCTGTAAGATTGGACTTTAACTGAATTTATTTGTGAATTGTGAAAACCTACCCTCTACATCTTGTTTTTTCTTTTTGCTTGATTCAGAAACAGTAAGCTCCCCGGTTCTGTGGTTCACATGTTGCAGTAAATGAATGATTTATAAGAAAAAGAAAATTTTGGGAAAGCATTATGGACAAAGACACTCAGACTTTCCGCACCAGTCTTTCCCAAGTCCCTGCGGAATGGGGGACAAACAATGGTCAAATAACTATATGAGGATCAAGGAAGTCTGTCAAGTAATGAAGGTTATGTGCAATGTAAACCATACTGTGCTTTTCCTAATAAAAAGAACATTTAAAAAAAAAGAAAAAGATCATCGCTGCTGAGGTCACACTTATTTGATAAAGCATTGACAAACCCAGAGTTGTCCGAAGGTCCTGTCTGTAGCTCGAGGCTGCAGGTTCAGGAAGTCAGACAGGTAGGACAGTGTGTCTCTCCTGAAGCAGTAGAACACCACGCTGGCCAGCCGGGACGCCGTCAGCCCATCCTGCGGTTTCTCAAGGAAGCGAGTTATCCTGATCCAGAAAAAGACAATAGGTTAAATCAAATATATCCAACAGAGCATGAACTACAAAGCCTGTGTTTGAAGCTCTGTGCATCGTAGGAATAAAGGAGGAACTTCTTCTCACCTATGGGTTTCAGGGCAGACTTCCACAATGCCTCTGGAGCTGCGTTTCTCACTTTCCTCCAGCTCGTAGTAGATCATCAGCTCTCCAGTCTGAATCCAACACACAACCATAGAATATTGTAAAGTACCAATGACTTCCCCTCCACAGAAAAGACAGTTTTGATCGTTTTATGCAACAAGTTTTTTAAATAATTTGGTCAGTTTCAGACTTTTAGTGTTTTCTCTGAATTAAATTTAAAGTTGAAATATTGTACTGATCCTCATTTTAAAACACACACATATAGCGTTACAATGCTCGAAGCTCATACTAAATGCGGGCAAAGTTTCAGATAATGAGGTATGCAAATGTTGGAGTAATTCCAGGATGAGTCTGCAGAGGGCGCTAATCGTCTTGTTCTGCAATTCTGCGATATTTCCGCCGAAACGAAGAATTTCACGAGACGGCTTCAAATCTCTACGTAAGCCATTGATTCCACTTCTAACCGGCTCTCTTCTCCCAGCAATGGAGAGAAATTGTTTAGTTAGCCGATCAGAAGAAAGTGGGCACACGGGGAGGGGGGCCTTAAAACAGCCGCTGAAACTAAGCGATTCAGGCTGGAGGTGGAAATTAGGATTTTTATGAACGCTAGTCTCAGAATAATAAGAAGGTTTTTTGAGCTGTTAAACTACTCTATAGGATTCACCCACTGAGGACATGAAAGATTAAATGCTATCTTTAAATCTGGGTGCTACTTTTTTAAATGAATTGTGTCGCCTGAATGACTAATGCAAATGTGCATGTGAAAAGTTTAAGTACGTGACCTTACTAGAAGACATACTCCAAAGACAGACCTTTCTGTTTGTGTAAATCATAAAACTCAAACAAAGCAACTTATCAACGCAGTTACAGACCAGCAACTCCTGAGCTCTGCAGGATAGGTTTACTGTTTTTGTCAGTGAAGTCTGGTGACTTCCTTCCTCCAAAGACCTGAGGAGGCGCGTCTTTTATTTAATCCTCTTTCTCCACTCAAATGGTTTTGTGTGTGAACGTACTGTAAGCACTAGGGCTGGGAATCTTTGGGTGTCTCACGATTCGATTTTTGAGTCTTGGTGTCACCATTCGATTCAGAATCGATTTTCGATTCAAAACGATTCTGGATTCATGGATTCAAAGTCTATATTTGAACAAGTACATACTTCAGGATCTACTCCAGCCATCTGTGAGACTGGCTGAATTTGTTGTTATTCCATTTGGCATTCTACTGAGTTAAATACCTAGCCTTAGCACTTAGCAAGGACTGACTGATTAGAACAAAATAAAAAAGCCTTTTGGGAGTTATGAATCGATATTAAATCTTAGAAGAGAAGAATCTTGATTTTTACATGAATCATTTTTCTTCCCACCTCTAGTAAGCACTACATCATTGAGCGCATTTGCATCGTAGGAAATCTCACCTGTGACCTGAAGAAACGGATAACTTGAGCGATGTCAAAGTTCTGGTCTGCACACAGCATGTCTCCTGCAATCTGTTAAGACATAAAGACGACCCTGACTGTGTCGATTCTAACAAAGTAAAACCTGTCAGCACGGATAGAAAGAAGAGTGGTATACTTATTCGTACCACCATGATGTCGTCCTGAAGCTTGCGGCTGCGTATGGCCAGCTGCAGGTCGGCCACAGCACCAAGGCGGTCCTCCAACGTAGTGCTGCCATCATTCACCAGGTTTTCCAGCGGGAAGTCATTAGCTGTGGCCCAGCGCTCAAAGTGCTTATACCTGGTCAGTGTTACAGAATGTGTAAACTGTTACCGGACTGCAGGAATCAACCCAAAATGAGATATGCAACAGTTAGTACTTACTTGTCTGCATTTGTGACTAGAAACACCTCTGTGAACAGCTGCCGCCTGTAGAAAAAGAAGTGCTGTTTACTTAAGAACGTTTATTACCACAGAGGATGGAGCAGACTTTTATTTCCATGTAACCCCATGTACCAACAGTAGACTGTATCCCACATGGATGTAGTCTCAGTGACGTCACCCATTGGTTCCAGAAGAGGCATTCTGAAGTTATACATTAGAGCCGTTTTCACATCTGCACTCCGGATAATATCTAGATATTTACAGGAGGACATCTCTGGAGATTCTCCCGAACTAGTCGTTCACATATGCTCCTCACAGCGGGGGACTTTCCCTGTCAGAGGGGAGGGGGGGAGGGGGATTTCCCGACGTAAGACGTGACGTAAATAAACAACGCGGAAGTAGCGGCCGTAGCAACAGAGTCCGCTACACAACGTTATAATGAGAATATTTGTCTTTATATCAATGCTATGTGTAATCCAATGGAATGACAACATCCACAAAAGAGAGGAGAACAACATACTGACGAACAGAAAACAGAATGGAGACGTTTAATTACGTGCACGGAGATCGTAGTGGTCGCATGCAGACACTTTAGCCAGTCACTGTATATAAACGTCATTCTCTTCCTATTACTAGTAGGATAACTAGTAGGATAACTTGTAGGATAACTAGTAGGATAACTTGTAGGATAACTAGTAGGATAACTAGTAGGATAACTTGTAGGATAACTAGTAGGATAACTAGTAGGATAACTTGTAGGATAACTAGTAGGATAACTAGTAGGATAACTTGTAGGATAACTAGTAGGATAACTTGTAGGATAACTAGTAGGATAACTTGTAGGATAACTAGTAGGATAACTAGTAGGATAACTTGTAGGATAACTAGTAGGATAACTAGTAGGATAACTTGTAGGATAACTAGTAGGATAACTAGTAGGATAACTTGTAGGATAACTAGTAGGATAACTAGTAGGATAACTTGTAGGATAACTAGTAGGATAACTTGTAGGATAACTAGTAGGATAACTTGTAGGATAACTAGTAGGATAACTAGTAGGATAACTTGTAGGATAACTAGTAGGATAACTTGTAGGATAACTTGCCACTGTTACGTACATGTTGACAGTTTCCCACCAAAAGTCAAGGATCTTCTTTCCTCCAGTACCAGGAAGTAAGGCCTTCGGTACTCCGGTCAGGTGGCTGTATAAGCCTGTGTCATCATTCTAGGTGGCAGAGGTGAAAGAAAAGGATGGATGAAAAGATCAAGGTCATATTCAATACTTTGATACTTGGCAACACCAAGTGTTTTAAAACAATATACTGTCTGTTATTTCAATGATTGATCAAAATGGTACCAAAGCTTTCCTTATTATTAATAACTCTTAGCCTTCACAAAATCAAAAGAGTAAACACCTGTAGGCCTACAGTGTGTGCTGATTGAGAAATTAACTATTCAGACCACATTTCTATTTTGAACCAGTCTGTAAACATGTTTATTTCTGCAGTAAAAATGGGCTTCTCAGAATGGGTGTGTAAGTTACAACCAGCAGGTTATCTGTTTACATAAACCTAAAATAATGCAAAAACAACAACATTCAGGAAATTACAAGACAACAAATTGCTAAATGTGAATGAAAAAATCGAAACAATACTAATATTCTGAAATAATATGCCTGTGAGGACAGTTTGAGAGCTACTGATAAATAGGATATTGTATCGAAAAAGCGGTTTGGTTGTTGGGTTGGCTGTAATCGGGTGTTACAGTCTAAACAGTGACCATGTTAACTGGCGACTTTCAGCCCAATGCATCTGTGGTTGTCATAGCAACAGCAGATGTTGAAGATGTGAAGTGTAATGAATGGCTATTTTAGTTTTTTTTATTATAATGTCAAAAATACTCATCATTCTTTTATTTTGTAAAAATGAATCTCCCCCAACCTTTAAGATGTTTCTAGATCAACTTTCAGAATTGTTACCTTTAGAGAAACTTACTTTAGAAAAATACAACCGAGGACAAATGTTTCAAGACCTCTGGATACTATTCATTTTCCTACTTCATTTTCCTACTTTGAAAGTTCCCCCAGTGGTGTTCAATAATAGTCTTGGAAGAGAGAAGGCCCCAAGTTCGTCTGGAAAGACATGAACTACCATGAACTACTCACTTAGTATGTTACTCCTCACATAACTTTGTAGCTGTTTTTGTGCAAGAATATTTTTAATTTTTGTTTTATTTGATTATTATTCTTTCCTGAATTTGTTGGTTTATTTTCTGTATGGGGTGGGAGTGGAGGAGTATGGAGAAGAAGAGTGTGTCTAAGGATGCTGGCTAATGTACACATTATGAAAATAAAATTAAAAAACTCATCAGAAATGTATTCAATGAAAAACTATACAAAGAGGCATTCATTAGAAGACTTATAACATATGTTGTGTAACGGCGCATTGGGTTGAAAGTCACCAGATAACACGGTAACTCGGTCTGTGCCCCGCTCACGGTCACTATGCACTGACTTCTGTTTTAACCTTAACACACGCTTAAACTGACAGGTTATACTGACAGCAGTTCGGTGTGCTGTGACCTGTGACTGTACATATTGACTGTGAGTATGAAGGCTTCATAACAAACCTGAACTTTGCACCGCCTCACATTACCTCCTTTCTGCTGCAGCGTGAATTAAAAGCTTCCTACCTTAATCTGAGTCTCTAAAACGGTGCCGTGCCCGGCTACCAGCAGTATACAGATCATTGTGGAGACTTCACGTTGTCCAGTTGTTCCTTACAATCTGTACAAACAACACACGGTGCACAAAAAGGTTTTGCATTTGAAGAGCTCTAATCTCCCAGCGTCAATGAAGTAGCCTACTTCCGCAAAAATGTTTCAAAATAAAACATACCAAAATAACACAAGACCTATGAAAGCAAATATCAAGGCATTAACGCTGAATGAAAGTTTTTTTTTTTTAAATTGACTGATACACATTATTAAATGTGATAAATAATAAATGTGTTAATTTAACCGGCACAATTCTTCCCTCATAAATGAAGATTTCGTTATAAAAAACAAAATTTTATTGTATTTTTATTTTATTCTCAAAGATGTTGTACAATTAATTAAAGTAATATATATCAGATAACAAAAAGGCTATTAAAACTTTAAACATTTTTTTGTTTAAATTAACAAAGAAATCCCAGGCTTTCTGTTTCATGTTTTTGCTCTTTGTAGAGTATTCTCATATGCCTTATATTCCTTGGACTTTTTCTACGGCTTGAGATTTTTTCTGTTCATTCAATTGTAAAAAAAAAAAAAAAAAAAAACATTGTCTTGCAATCAATTGTCTACTATTAATGAACTAAAATACATTCCTTGAGTTTTCAGAAATAGCATATTCTTCATAATATTCTATTTGCACACAGACCATAAAGCAGCAGTAGTTTGAAATGTTTTTAATTCAGTCATGTAAAAATTCAGATAAATCCTAGTCACTCCAGAGGATACACTGGATGAAGGGATAGTCTCCATGTCCTAAGAGTAGATATTTATGTTGAATGATTTAACAGGCAACTGATGGAGCTACACTTCAAAAAAGGTGTATATGTGTGAGGTAAATTAGGATAAAAGTTGAAAATGTTTCAACATAAATGCTACAACAGTTAATCTTGTTGAATGATTTTGATATTATCACTCAGGGCTTCAGTTTTAGTCTAGATAATGAACTTTATCTACAGTGTAGATAAAGGTTGCTGATTTAGGGACATGCTCACAAATACTAATTCCTGAGAGACAAACAGGTTATATATTATATTTCAATAACTGCAGAAATAAAAGAAAAAGTTTTCATGCATAATAATATTACATAATAATAATACAAATATTTGGACTGATGAAATAATCCGTATGCTTTATTATTAATAGATTACATGAATTCTAAAAGTCTTCAGCAGTCAAATCGTAGATCATTACACTTGGTCAGTTTGGTTTCAAAAACGTTTAATAGAGGCCGATCACAAAACTGTCCTTTAACAAAAGCCTTCTCCATCTGCCCTAAAGCATCCATGTTAGTTATTGTTTCTTTATAAATATCTAGTTAATAGAAAAGTTACATCTTCATCAGTTTGACAACATGTGGGTCATTTAGAGACTGTGATGCACAAACACAGCAGAACCAGAAACCAAAATACAGACAACACAACCATAAACATATCTTTATCGTGTTACCATAAATCTTCTGCTCTGGGCCATTTATTAAATTTAGAGTCAGTGAAGTGAGTGTGGCTGTACAGCTGTGTGACACTGTTATGGTTTGCACAAATATGCTGTGAAATTTAAAGTTCAATGACGTGTATTTACATCTGCTCTGTCACCAATGGTTCCCAAAGTGTGGGATGCAGCCCCCTGGTGGGCGTTCAAGTAAATGCAGGTTGGCAGCGTGAGGGTATTTATGAGTCATGAATAAGATCTCTTTATTTAATCAGTCTGTATGCATTTATCTTGTTTCTTCACAAACAGTTATGTGCCTGTGGTTGAATTATTTATTTGCACTGCATCGTTTACCTAAACTTATAAAATAACAAAATGCTGAGTCATGTTGTCTACATTTATATAAGTTACAGCCTGGGATACATCAGGACAACTTAAAAAACAGGGCTTTAGCTTCTCTGACTCAGCATAAAGTCTAAAGGAAACAGACGATAAATATTTAAGGATGCAGATTTTTAACAGCATTCCTTAATGATACAGAGATTTGACTAAAAACATCAGACAGATTTAACCAGCAGGTTATCAGAGAGTGAGGATTCTTTAACAGCTGTGTGATTGAAGGCAGTTTGGTGTTTCTCTCTGATAATCCCAGTAAGGCTTCATGGCTCAGGAGAAGGTTCTCTATGTAAGAACAGGCGGGAACAAAGAGCCTGAGCGCTACAGACTCAGTCGTTTGAGCAGCAGTGAACCACACTGAGCGCAGCTTTGGTCAAAGTCGAGATTAAAATCCTGAACCTTTACCTGCAGAGCTCACAAGTCAGGAAGTCAGCGTTCTCTTCATAAACGTCAAACATGTGATAGAAAAAATAAACTGTGGAGTTTATTCAACATGATGCTGAGACAGACATGCCCCCTCTTCCTCCTCAAGACACGCCCACTCATCCAATGGCCCGCCCCCCAGCTCGTGCAGGATTATCTGGCGTCGTTGAGCTGCCTGGCTACAGTCAGGATCTCTTTGGCTCCTTTGCTCAGCAGTAAGTTGGCCAAGTCTGTCCCCAGCCGCTCAGCCCGGTCCTGGGCTTCACCCGAGATCTTGGTCGCTGTGACTCCCACTCGCTGGACCCTTTTCTCCACCCCCTCCAGACTCTGTCACACACGTTATGGGTCAACAGTTTGGCTACAGAGTGAACACATGTCACATGTTTCTTGGGGTCTCTACACTTTGCACTCAGCTGTTACCTTTCCAGCAGCAGTGATGCTCGTCTGCATGGTTTCCTTCAGACTGTCTGATCCGTCCAGACTGTACACGGCCCCCGTCAGGTAGAGCTGGGAGGAAAAAAATCAAAGTGTCTGAGCTCAGGAGCAAAAATAATGAGCAGGAATTTCAACTTACAGAGGCTACATCACACTTCACACTGCAGCCAAAGTGACCATAATCACATACTGTTGCTCATATTTGAATCAGATGTGATTTGAGCAGCCCAAGTCACACTGGATCTGATCTTTAATAATCAGATTCATACCACCTTCATAAGCGGTCTTAAATTAGATACAGGTCGAATCTTTAGCAATGTGGCCTGAGTCTGATTTTATGAGACTCTGACCTCACACTCATCTCAGATCTGTGCTGGCCGGACGAGCAGGAGCGGGAATCATTCACACTCAATGAAAACTAACATGTAAGACAGCTGTGATGGAGGAAGTCAGAGGAGGGACATTCTCCCCATATCCATGGGACTGAATTTACATTTTTATGAAGGTGGGAAAATGCTGACTGTGCAGAGTGTGGTGTTTGTGGAGCACGCTCACCTGGGAGTCCTTCAACTCAGTGTGTACAGCTACTGGAACACTGCAACCCCCCTCCTACAAAGACAAACAGTCATAATATTCAAACTGTGTTCAAATAACTGAGAGTGTGTGTGTGTGTGTGTGTGTGTGTGTGTGTGTGTGTGTGTGTGTGTGTGTGTGTGTGTGTGTGTGTGTGTGTGTGTGTGTGTGTGTGTGTGTGTGTGTGTGTGTGTGTGTGTGTGTGTGTGTGTGTACCAGGCGTCTGAGGAAGGCTCTCTCAGCTATGCAGCGCAGCACAGTGTCAGGATCATGGAGGACTGACACCATCTCCAGGAGGTCTTCATCTCGGGCTCGGACCTCCACCGCAAGAGCCCCCTGACAACACACATATATGAGGGATAAGTCAACACACACACACAAATATTTTGACCTTCAAGATCTCAGAGTTAGTGATAACACTGTACAAGTTGTTACATTTCTTCAATAAAAACCTGAAAGGATATCACCACTCTTATACTAACATCACATGCTGATAAAAAAATATCATTATACAATGTTTAATATCAATATAACATGTTTTCATGTGTTTTGCAACCAAAAGTTTTTCCCTGGCAACAGGTCACTGACCCCGAATCAAGGTCAAGACTTTCACCAAAAATGATCACAGTGAGAACAGATCTGGATTTTATCTTAAAGCTCCTGTGAGGAACTTTTGGTTTGTGTTGATTCTGCCGCCCCCTATTGGCAAACTTTTTAAACCTCTGATGTAATACAAAGTCTCTATGTTCAGATTTATGATGTTTTTCCAGCTTGTAGCGCCATCTTGTGGCATTTAGAGGATGATGCAGTGTTGAATCAGTTTAGAAACAGGCTGATCTGTAGCCAACACGTTCATTCTAAACTTACAAGATGTCTGACTGTCAGAAAATATTACCCTGTAACACTCTGCAGCCTATCAGAATCGAGTATTCACCCAGGCCATGGTATAAACACCTGTACTCATACCTGTCCAACAGCGTACATACAGTCTTCAGGCATCAGGATCTAGCAGAGGAAAAGATGAGATGTTACATGAGACATGTTACCTGCAGACTTCACAGGGACCACTTCAGACCATCACCAAGTGTTCATACCTGGCTGATCCGGTTCTCCCAGCCCATCCTCCGCAGACCGGCAGCAGCCAGGATGATGGCGGCAAAGTCGTCCTTCTCATCCAGCTTCTTCAGACGCGTGTTCAGGTTCCCACGCTAAAAAACAAAACGCTCAGGAAAACAGCTGAGGGACAAATATTCATTCTGACCAGTTAGCACCTCCCCCTGAAAGCTTCTTAAACATGTAGATCAAAAGTTTCCTGCTCTGATCAGGTTCTGACTGACACCACAGAGTCTTTTGAAAGATACAATATCTTTGAAGTCCAGGTGGGGGAATCTCTTCTTCAGCTGAGCGGCGCGGCGCAGGGAGCTGGTGCCGATCACGCTGCACAAACACAATGAAGGAAGTCAAGCTGTCGTCACTAATGACCAGAGAGAAACAACAAACACAACTGGCTGAGGAGACGATTCCACTGTACCTGTGTTCTGACAGAGTCTCCAGAGTTTTCCCTTTATGTTTAGGGTGAAGCACCACTGCATCATGGGGGTTTTCTCTCCTAGAAGTGGCAGCAAGCAAACATCACTGATTAGAAAGACAACCACAACAAACACTGAATCACCTCCCACAAGAGAACTGCAGCACGCTTCCAAAGATACATAGTGCTGAAAACGGTCGACCGAGACCCTCTGTGGACATGTGAGAGACGCAACTCTCCCTTTTGAAAGTTATTGCACGATTAAATCGACCTTTGAAACTTCTACTTTAAGTTGAAAAAGTGACATATTGTAGCTTTAAAATGTCCCACAGCTGCTGTTATTACATGATGTATTTCTCCTTTAAAGCAGCGCTCACATGTTGAATGGAGACATACTGAACACTACATGTGAGAGACTCACTTCAGCACGGCCCCGATGGTGAACCCTGGAGGCAGAGTGGTGGGAAGGTCTTTGAGGGAGTGAACAACCAGGTCGACCCTGAAGGACACACGAGAACACAGTCACATTCACACGCTGCGTTCAAGTCTCACCGTGTCAAATAATGCAGCTGTTCAGTCTGACGTCTTCAAGGCAGCTTCAGAACAGAAAGAGTGTCTGAAGAACAAGTCAGACTGTGTTCTTTAAAAAGTCTCAACTGAACCAGAACATTTGATGAAATGCAAAAACATTTCATAAACCTTTAAACTTGTGTTTCATGACATGTTTTGTGTTTTCATTAAATGTTATACATTTTTTGGGGGAGAATTTTATTTTTTTTTGCATTTAGTGAAATGTTTCTGCAGTTGACCTACAGGGCCACCGTACATTTAGGAAGTTATGAGCTTAAGTTAGCTTGTTAGCATCAAGGACGTCTTTGAAAGTTTCACACATTCAAAGGTCTTTTTGAGAATATGAAATACTTTTTAAAGACACATGCAGGTCCTCTGTCAAACACACGCTGGATGTTCTCCTGGATTTCTCAGAGGATGCTGTGGGTTTAAAAAAAAAAGAAAAAAGTCCCAGCCTGAGCTTAGAGCTGAATTTAATTCAGACTCAGACTTGATTCAGAGATTTCTCTGCCACAAAAATGCTTTCAATGTTTAATACTTGAGTGTGTCATAAAGTCAAAGTCTGACGGCTGGTTTCTGTTTCATCTTAAAGAGGTCTAAAGCAAAGTGTAAATATTATAATGCTGGGAGGTTACTGAGGTTAGAGAAAGAACTGTGACAGCCTGTAAACTCTAAGTATCCATTAGTGGTTGTGTACTTCATGAGTAAGTGTGTACTTTATCCTACACTTAAACGCTTCGTTGTGTGTTGCCTGGGTGAGTTTTACATTGAGGTTGTTGAAGAGGTTTAACGGTTCAGTTGTGTGAAGCCTGCGTGCTGTCAGTCACAGATGACTCTGTTAACACTCACTCGTTCTTCTCCAGAGCGTTCTCCAACTCTTTGGTGAACAAACTCTTCTCTCCAATCTGAAAAAACAACAAACAAACATGTTGTTACATTTAAAGATAAAGATAAACTTTGTTGATCTGCCATGGGGGACATTTTTGTCACAACAGCTCAAGAAACAGGAATATAATTATCAAAAATAACAAGAAGTTAAAAATCAAACATATGTACATCAGTTAAATAAAGGGAGAAAAAATACAATAATAGAATAATACCAGGTATGTACACTTCCACTTGTTTAAATTAAAATTAAAAACACACACAGTGTGTAGCATTATTGATATGAGTGGAGATTTATCCAACATCAAACTCAAATCTGACTCTGATCCATAAGTGAGCAGGAAGCATGAACTACTTTCATGTTCTCAAAGTAGACTTTGATTTCTGGTCGTCATGACGAAACTCACCTTTGATAAAGCTGTGTCTAGGATTTTGTCTCCGATTGTTGTCATGCCGACTGAAAGAAAGAGGACACAGAGGAGGATATTCAGGTGATAACACAAACTATATAAACCACACTGCATTTCAACACAACGCTGCTATGAAACAGGACAATAACTATTGTTCAGTGTTTCCCCAAGGTTTACAGCATTGGGGGGGTGGGGACAAGCTGACATGCCGACACAACGACACAACAACACAACGACACAAACACTTGAAGGAATCTTGGTGTTCATGTGTTACTTTTAATGACAGATGTCCTTTTCTATCAGAAAGGTATCCTTAAATGACTTCTTTCCCTGATTTCCGACTCCATCCACTATCCTATCTCTACAATAAAAGCCCAAAAATAAATCTTTTTTTTTACTTGACCTTCAGGTTAAAGTTAGCGTGAAGGGAGAGGGTGGAGGGGATGGTTTGTGAAAATGTGCCAGGTGGCAGCCATGTTTGGGTTGATGACTCTTATCGTGGAGACAAAGATGTATTTTACTGAGAGCTTCACAAAACACAATATTGTACTTTACTAATATTTCTTCAAACAGTTAACTTTTTGTGAAACGTGAAATTAACTAAAAATGTTTGAAACAGGGTAAACTTAGAATCAATGAATTCTTCTTCTCTTCAACATATGACTACATTAAAAACAACGCCCTTATATGGGCACATAACAGAACATGGATGCTGATACTGATATCTCCGTCATCGGCTCGTATCGGTCCAGTTATCAGGCCGTGATGACGGCTCAACATACAGTCAAAGAAAATGTTGATGCAGCTTAAACGCCTGTGCAGGTTCCTCTGATGTGATTCTCACCTATTTCCAGGTGGACGTCACTGTACAGCTCTTTTAACGTGGCGGCCACGCTGTCAGTCTGGATGCGAGCCAACTGGAAGAGAAGAACACAGAGGAGCTTCACTTTATCTGTTCTGATAGTTAGATTCAAAACACAGCAGAGCCTGTCAGACAGAGCGGAGGGAAAACAGTTCTCTCTCAGAGGAGCCTCAGACGTCCCTCTCTGCGCTATCTGAACCAGCACGGAGGCTCAACGTGTCATTTCCTCTGATTATAAATCTGCTGATTATTTATACAAATCAAGTGATTCTTCTTTTAGTCTGAAAGTTATAAAATGACATCACAGCTTCCCAGAGCCCAAAGTGACGTCTTTAAACCAACAGTCAAAACTCAAGAAGACAAAAAGCAACAAATCTTTATTTTCAAGAATCTGGATTTAGAAAATATTTCACAAATCACTGAAACAATTCAATGATTGATTTTCCTTCAGTCAACTAAATGCTGCAGCTCTCCATAATTCATGTTTAACCGTCACACTGAAGGAAGGTTGTCAAAATGTTCATACTGTTTTTTTAAATGACACATGTGCTTTACTAATGATGGCTTATATTGTTAAGAAGTTTTAAAATAACTTCTGAGTCGTATTTTAACACAAAGCTGAAGTCTCTGGGTCTTCTGTATTTGATGCCGTGGTATTAAAATAGGGTTTCCATATTGTTTGATTTTTACTAGAATCGTATGGAGACATCCCTACTCTCACAATTCAATTCAATCAGAAATATTGAAATCTGTAAAAATGAAGAAGCCGAACTGTCTGAATATCTAAAAACTTTTTAAAAGCAGAGTTAAAGGTAAGCTTGTGATTGGAGTGAAAGTAGTACTGTACCTGGCTCTGGCGGGTCCCGATACGGACGACTCGACTGACCTTTCCATTCCCGTCCTGCCGAGACAAAAAAGAGAAATCAGACAAAAGAGGAGATTTTCACTCACAGATTTTCTTACTGATGTCCTTTAATCGCCCTGAAACACAAACGTCCTCCTCTGTTAATAGTTTAGAGGGGTTTTCTCTGCTCGCCTCACCCTGATGTACTTGTAAGGTCCTTCCTCCATAACCCTGAGTGTCTGCACTGAGTGAGGGCACTGTGCCTGCTATTGTGTCCTCTGTCTGCCTGCTGCTTCTTGGTAAGGAGATGTGCTGAGGTCATGTAGACTCAAGATACTGAACAGTGCTCTTTTTCTAACGGATTACCCCCCCCCACCCTCCTCCTCCAGGACCTCCACCCAAAGATATCTCTGGCTCCAAAAGATAAACGTGCCAATTCATGGAGTCCGTTATAAAAGGCAGGGAGGGGTGGTCCCAGGGTTTTTGGTACTCAGAACGGTCAGTGGTTAGAAGAATTTCTCCTCTAAAACGTTATTACTGAATGTTCAACCACGGAAATCAAACAAGCTGCAACAAAGTGATACGGAAATCTGAAGAAACAACATTTAAAGCACATTTATCTGTATTGTTTCTGTGAACTTTTTTTTTTAATCAAAGATCACATCTCAACATCCACAAATAAACCCCCCATCTCTTTCAGTTGATAGATTAAATACTGGTACCTCGCCAATTATCAGATACACAGTCAGGTTTTACAAAGGGCCGATCAATTCATAACAGTATATGTCTTGTGATTGACCTACTAGACGATATAACCTAATTAAAGATGTATTTGCAGGTTTCTTTATATCTTTTGACACGATTGAACACAATTTTATGTTTCATACCGTAGAATTGTTCAGTTTCGGACCTAACTTCATTCATTTAATCAAAGTATCATAAAAGCATACAAATAGCACAGTTATGTTACCACAAGGCACATCTCCAGGATTTTAAATTGACAAATGACTTAATGAAGATTGTCTCAACTCCACAGCTGTTCCCATTTTTTATGTTTTAGACAAACTGCTAGCAAACAGTCAACTGGCAGATGACCCGACCATATTCATGAAAGATTGTAACAAAATTCATAAAGTCATCAAAACTAGGCCTAAAGATTTTTCTTCCAGAGCATCTGGTTTAAAACTAAACCTTTAAAGAATGTGAATAACTAACAAGAAATCACCCTTAGACAATAATGTACAATATTCCTGCTTAATGAACAGTTACATATCTAGGCATACACATCATATGGATAACTTTAGATAACCCTATAAAAGCTATAAACCAAGCTAACGTTAATAATATGTATGAAAGAAAAACACACTTTAAGAGAGGAGCTATGGTCAAAGAGTACGGGGTCCCTCTGGAACTCTAGACATGAAATAACCTTCCATTAGAAGATATGCTACTATTTCCACACTTGATTGACATCAAACTTTTCAATTAAGTAGAAAAGATGTGTACTTGCTGAAAACCCCTAGAAATGTTTCCTTTTTGTGTGTCTCTTTTCCTCTCTACTCTTTAAATGATTTACAATTATTTACACCCCTTCAACTTCTTTGTTGTACGTTTTATTTGTTCGTAAATTGCATTAACTGGTTCATGTACAGTACAGACCAAAAGTTTGGACACACCTTCTCATTCAATGAGTGTCCTTTCTTTTCATGACTATTGACATTGTAGATTCACACTGAAGGCATCAAAACTATGAATTAACACATGTGGAAATATATACTTAACAAAAAAGTGTAAAACAACTGAAAATACGCCTTATATTCTAGTTTCTTCAAAGTAGCCACCTTTTGCTCTGATTACTGCTTTGCACACACTCTGCATTCTCTTGATGAGCTTCAAGAGGTAGTCACCTGAAATGGTTTTCACTTCACAGGTGTGCCCTGTCAGGTTCAATAAGTGGGATTTCTTGCCTTATAAATGGGGTTGGGACCATCAGTTGTGTTGTGCAGAAGTCAGGTGGATACACAGCTGATAGTCCCACTGAATAGACTGTTAGAATTTGTATTATGGCAAGAAAAAAGCAGCTAAGTAAAGAAAAACGAGTGGCCATCATTACTTTAAGAAATGAAGGTCAGTCAGTCCGAAAAATTGGGGAAACTTTGAAAGTGTCCCCAAGTGCAGTCGCAAAAACCATCAAACGCTACAAAGAAACTGGCTCACATGAGGACCGCCCCAGGAAAGGAAGACCAAGAGTCACCTCTGCTGCGGAGGATAAGTTCATCCGAGTCACCAGCCTCAGAAATCGCAGGTTAACAGCAGCTCAGATTAGAGACCAGGTCAATGCCACACAGAGTTCTAGCAGCAGACACATCTCTAGAACAACTGTTAAGAGGAGACTGTGTGAATCAGGCCTTCATGGTAGAATAGCTGCTAGGAAACCACTGCTAAGGACAGGCAACAAGCAGAAGAGACTTGTTTGGGCTAAAGAACACAAGGAATGGACATTAGACCAGTGGAAATCTGTGCTTTGGTCTGATGAGTCCAAATTTGAGATCTTTGGTTCCAACCACCGTGTCTTTGTGCGACGCAGAAAAGGTGAACGGATGGACTCTACATGCCTGGTTCCCACCGTGAAGCATGGAGGAGGAGGTGTGATGGTTTGGGGGTGCTTTGCTGGTGACACTGTTGGGGATTTATTCAAAATTGAAGGCATACTGAACCAGCATGGCTACCACAGCATCTTGCAGCGGCATGCTATTCCATCCGGTTTGCGTTTAGTTGGACCATCATTTATTTTTCAACAGGACAATGACCCCAAACACACCTCCAGGCTGTGTAAGGGCTATTTGACCAAGAAGGAGAGTGATGGGGTGCTGCGCCAGATGACCTGGCCTCCACAGTCACCGGACCTGAACCCAATCGAGATGGTTTGGGGTGAGCTGGACCGCAGAGTGAAGGCAAAAGGGCCAACAAGTGCTAAGCATCTCTGGGAACTCCTTCAAGACTGTTGGAAGACCATTTCAGGTGACTACCTCTTGAAGCTCATCAAGAGAATGCCAAGAGTGTGCAAAGCAGTAATCAAAGCAAAAGGTGGCTACTTTGAAGAACCTAGAATATAAGACATATTTTCAGTTGTTTCACACTTTTTTGTTAAGTATATAATTCCACATGTGTTAATTCATAGTTTTGATGCCTTCAGTGTGAATCTACAATTTTCATTGTCATGAAAATAAAGAAAACTCTTTGAATGAGAAGGTGTGTCCAAACTTTTGGTCTGTACTGTATATGCCCAGCCACTCACGTTATTATGTCAATTTTTGTATTTGAATGTCATGATTTGTCAATTATAAAGTTGTTGTTTTTTTCACTTTAGCTATATAAATGAATGTTTTGTTTTCCTAACTAATAAAGCCCCTTTGAATAGAAAGTAATTGAATTTAAATTGATGCCCGGTGTTTCGATAAAAAAAGTGACCCTGTTATCTTGTGACTTTCAGCAGAATGCGCCTGTGGTTGTCATAGCTACATGCCTATTTGTTTATTTTATGTTATCAAATACCTACCATATCTTATAGGAATGGAAATTATAATTTTAGTAAAACTTATTGATGAGGCCATTCGTGAGGACAGCTACTTAGCCTCTCTCTGTTTTTGAAAGCTGTTTTAACTGCGACAACTCCGGACGGTTTATGCTGGAAACATTCAGCTGAAAGTCATCACTTAACTGGGTAACTGGTCAAACCGAAACACCCGGTACGTATAACTAACACTTTAACATGTATAAGTAGAACAAATCGAGAAGTTTCTGTTTGGTTTCGTAACCGAATGTCTTTAAACAACTATCACTTAATGAGTGATGGGATGTGTGATATCTGAAAGGTGTAATAATAATAGCAAATAATTTTGTTGTGAAAGTTAAACGGAACAACACTTTTGGCTAGTTTGCGGAGTACTGATTTCTGCATTTTCACTTCGGATGTATGCTTCTGATTCAACAAGTTTGAGTAGTTTATCAATGCATGAGTTCAACTATGTGTTAACCTTATACTATTTAAAAAAAATAAACAATAAAACCAGGCAGTTATTTACTTTTTAAAGCTCCTTGGTGACAACTTCTGGCAGAAGCTACATATATTTCCCATCGTCCAATGGGAGAGCAGTACATCGAGACGGACACAAATATTGACCAATCACCGCACTCCAAATGACGGAGAACACGGAGAAGGGGATTCATTCATGCAGATACCACCGGGTCATTTCTAGTAAAACTCACCGGACAACTCGCTCCCTCTGACATGTCGATGGTTCTTTTCGCTCTGTCGATATTGTACGAATCAACAGCGAGTTTTCAGCAACACATACGCCATTTAAAACAAAGATCTTGTTGAAAAAAGACAGATCCCCCCCTCGTGTAGCGCCACTATGAATGAACGCTGAACTCGTGATGTCATTGGACAGATTAGGGGTCGTTTCCTGTTTCCGTCTGCCAGTTTCCTCCTGCAGGGAGGGAACCCACACATCTCAGGGAGCCTCACGTTGGAAATCTACTCAAGATACGGGTCTGTCTTTTATCTTTAGAAGCTGAAGTAAATGATCTGAAGAAATACAGAAATAAGATGCAAAAAGTAACTAAAGACAGTCCAGACCAGAACTTCAGAGTGATATCTGAGGGTCTTTTTCTTCTTCTTCTTCTCTGGGAACTTTTGTCGGATCGCAAACAGCTTAAAGGTGCATACCGCCACCTACTGTACAAGAGTGTGTATCATCATGTCACTTACCTTCACTAGAGCCTTCACCTTCTGCCTGTCACCCTTGTGTAATATAAGAACGAATAAAGAGCCCCTCTGACAGCTCTTGTCCCCTCTTCTTCAGTATTTCTCTCATTACATTCACGCCCTGTAGCTCTGATTTTCTCTTTTCAATCTCTCTCTCATTTGCATACTTATACAATGTTATAATGTATGTTCTACATTTTTCTTAGTGCCGCATCTTTCACACTCATCACTGTTCCTTTTCCCCATCGTGTCATTCAACTCAGTAGTATAAGTCTCATTATGATGATTTCCTCCCTTCTATTGCTTTCTCTACAGCTCTTTGTGACAACTGATTTTTGTATTTTGTACAATCCCCTTCCTTTCTGATCATCATCACACCTTTTCTGCCATATTTCTGTTCCCTTCTTTTTAATCACTGCTTTTCCTTTTTCTTTCCCAAGAGGGATTGGGACAGCAATTAAAAAAATTACCCAGCAATTTATTTTTCCAGTGCCCCTTTTGCTAGTTTGTGTCAGCACACTCATTTCCTTTCACTCCCTCGTGTGCAGGAACCTGACAAAAGTGTACTACACCTCTGTGAAGTCTTTGCAACATGTGATGAAGTTCTCTGAGTAACTCTTCTCTGTTTGTGTTTGACTGTAGAGAGTCTGTGCATACCACCACCCTATCTGGCCTTACCTCCTCCACCTGCTGTAGACTCATAATCGCTGCCACTATTTCTGCAGTATATAATGATAGTTGATCTGATAATCTTTTGGAGATAATATATTTCAAATCCAGGTATGTACACACCCATTCCCACACATCCATGCTCATTCTTTGATCCATCTGTGTACATTTTGAGGTAATTGAAATAAATGTTTGTCAGGTAAACAATTGTTTTAGCGCCCACTTTGTTCATTCTCCGTTCTCTTTTCATTTGTATGGCACTCATGTCTATCTTTGGCTCAGTGTACAGCCATGGAGGTAAAACCACCGTCAGTCTCGGTCTCTGGGGAGGTAGTGGAGGTAAAACCATAGACTGGGAAAAACTGGAGGTAAATACCAATATTTACAGTCTATGTTAAAAACCACAAGCGTGAGCAGACAGTTTGCGTCCACAGAGTTGCAGCACTGACGTCTGGTGGCCAAAGGTTGGTACTGCAACCATGAATTCTCTTGTTGGGTAATGGTCACTTTATAAACTCTTCTGATCTCTGTAGATAAACAATCCAGTTGAAGACTCCAAGTTACCAGAAACAACTATCATAAATACTTTTGTTATAAAAGCACGTGCATAACAATATTCTGAACTTTTTTTCTAAATCTAAATTGAATTATAGAAATGAACAAACAATCAGACATATCAGTCAACAAAAAAGATATAGGTACAAGGGAAATTGTCAAAATACTACCACTACTATACTACTGCTGATACTACTACTTCTAATAATAATAATAATAATAATAATAATATTAATAATAGTTCCACAGACACACGGACAGACTCATTTAGAAAAAAAATCTAAATTGAATTTATTGGCATGGATATTTGTTTACTAACACAAGAGACTCAAAATAACATTTTAATTCAAACTTAAAAGAGGGGGTGACCCCACAAGGTTGCTGGTTGTTTCCTCAACAGTAAATCACAGTTTTCTTCTTGTGGGTGATTTTGACATTATAAGGAAGAAAAGCTGTTAAAATCTGCGCTGCCATCCAGGTTCGTGTCGTTGGGTATCCCAGCAGCGACATGGACAGTTACACTACAACTTAGACACGCCTCTAATTATGCCACTTCATGAATAATTTTCATAAAGTTATTCAAAAATAACCCCAAGTAGAATTTTAACCAATGTCTAAGTGACACCACCCATTATTTACTGCAGGGGGTTTGGAGGACAGTTGATGGCGGTCGCTATGCTGGAAATGCTGTCTCAACCTAACTTTCACTCAACCTAATGACATGCTAAGAGCTGGAACTGAGGCAAGTCCTCCTGACAAACAGCCTCACCGCTAGAGTTCATCCCCTATACAGCGTGTGCCAATCGAGACATGAGCTAATCAGACCTATTTAGATTTTTTGAACCAGGCTGTAAACATGTTCATTTCTGCTGTAAAAACAGGCTTTTTAGAATGGGTGTGTATGTGACTTCTGGGACTCCTGGTGCCAGCCTCTAGTGGACACTGGACAAACTGCAGAACTGAATTTGAACTTTCGCACTGGCTTCATTTTTGAACATCCAATGTAGCCACTTGGTTTAGGCAGCCAGCCTCAAGCAATTGATGAAATGCAGTCTTCAACTTGTACCAGTAATATTCTGATGATGTAACTCTTCTGGATACCTAAAACAAAACTGAATGGAGGACTTGCCGGAAAAAATGCTGTTTCACTGTGATGATTTTTAAAGATCAGGTGAATTTTTACTCCATTGTTCTAAAAAGCCTTGTGGTATAGAAAATGGTTGTATGGACGTTATTAATCCAATATGTCTTTCTCAGGGAAGAAAGCAAGCAGGAACCTCCAGGAATTAGAAATAAAGCCAATAATAATGCACCCAGAACTGCAGGTCCTCAAGTAGCCCCTTCAGATGTATCACCCCAGGAAACAGGTAAAGATGAGGAGAGAGTACTATCAGTGAGGATACAATTATATAATGACTGTTACTGAGTCTCACATTAAAGATGCTTGTGCAGAGCTTTGCAGAGCCCTGGATCGGAACAAATGCAACACGATAAGATCGATGGCCGGATCCAAAGTAACCTGTATGCTTCAGTTTTTGGTTCTTGTTTTTGTTGTTGTTCACATGTGCATATCCTCTCCTAAAATCAATGACATTTCTCATTTTCAATAGTTGACATGTTGTCTTTTAAATAAAATACGAGGGTTTAATGTTTCTCAAATCATCACATTTAACAGTTCTAGTAGGGAGAATATGACTACACATGTTCATGCTGTGTTTTATACTGGAACACAATGAGAGCTTCATTTTCTGAATTTTTACCGATTTAAAAATTCATCATCCCTATCAGACAAAATTCATATGAAATCTTTGGAGAATCGTTGGGATTGTTGTTTGACCTGTAAGTAGCACTATCAGCAAATGTACCACTTACTGTATTGTGACCTGTGACAATATTTTGAAGAGAGCCCTGATGGTCTTATCAGCCCACTAACGTTTACTCTCCAGTGTGTTTGCATAGAGGTCAACCGTCCCATGCTGGGTCAAGTGCAAAAACACAGAACTGAATTACTGCAACACTGATTTGTCTTGCTTTCTTTTCTCTCTCAAACCATAGCTAACACACATACCATAATTTCACTCAATGTTTGTGTAATCTTTGTTTTCTCCTTTACCGTAAGAAGTGGAGAGGTGGAGGGGGATTAAGGAAACTTCACAGGACCTTGTTGATGTTTACTCATAACTGATAAATAAAACACATGATAATATTTATAATTATAAGAATATGTCTGAAACAAAGAAAAATCCACTCTAACGGTGCACTATGGAGTTATTAGAGAAATTTGAAAGTTAAATAAGTGTACATATTCAGTGTTATGTTCATAACTCTATACACAAACTGTCCTCATGGGGAAATGTGGTCCCTGTATCACTGTTTGAAGATAAAATGCTACGCGAGAAGTTATGGTGGGGGGTCCGCAACTTTGAGTAAAGTTTGTGTATTCAGTTCAGAAAATATGGCAGAAAGCTAATGTCACTGAGAGTCTCGTCATTTAATGTAATATGTGACAACTTGTGAAGAACCTTTTGGTCAGTTATTTCATTGTTTAGCCACCTCATGCATCATTTAAGAAAGACACAGTAAATCTAAGCACATTGTATAACATCGAGTACTTTGACAATTTTTTGATACCACGTGTTTTAAAACGTTAAGATCTCTTTGATTTGAATGATCAGTATCAAGACGTACCAAACCTTTAAAAAACAACATCTGCGGGGCGCTGGTGGCACAGTGGTTAGTGGGCGTGCCCCATGTGTGGAGGCTGTGGTCCTCAAAGCGGGCGGCCCAGGTTCAAATCCAACCTGTGGCTCCTTTCCCACATGTCATTCCCCCCTCACTCTCTCCCTGATTTCTGACTCTATCCACTGTCCTATCTCTCCAATAAAGGCACAAAATGACCAAAATAAATCTTTAAAAAAAAAGACATCTGCTTCATCGTAGGAGAGGAATGAATCCATCAACAATTTTCGCACAACTCTACTGGAAACGTTGGCAATGTTTTTGTGCAAGACAGTGTACAGGAGTTTGCCTGTAAATGTTGATAATTGAAACAGAAAATGACCCAATATTGGGCGCCTTGGACTTCTATTAGTAATACTGTGGTATCAAAACAGGTATAGATATCATTTGATTTGATGTGCAGCCTGCTCTCTAGTGGATTATATGTGTACTGCATGTGTAGGGTTGTATTCATCAGGATTTAACCTTACAGCAAATAATTCAGATTTTTCTTTTTTTTTTTTGTTCTTGATTGCCCAAGTTTAATCTAACCATTTTAAAAGTGTGTATGATGATTCATGAGTCATTGAGCTTTGAAACTTGCCTGATCAAGCTGGTTAAGAGGGTTTATTTCTGTTAGCCTCAAACGCTGTATTAACTTGATATTTATAAATGATTGACATATGAAAAACAAATAGAAGAGGTAAACAAATAGAGCAGGGAGTCGAATAGAGGACTTACTTAATTACCTGTGTGTGTGTGTGTGTGTGTGTGTGTGTGTGTGTGTGTGTGTGTGTGTGTGTGTGTGTGTTTGTGTGTGTGTGGGGGGGGGGGGCTTTATAAGTGATGTCCAGTCTAAGGCTCGCTGCAGTCAGTCATGGATCGTCCTGGGACTCAGATGTGGACACTTTGTGTCTTGATGACCTGGATGTGCGTCGCTCTGGCAGCTCCGTAAGTTTACCTGCAGCAATTCAAAGAATTTCTATCATGTTTTTTTTTTTTTTTTTAATCAGTCAGTTTGTATGAATCTTTTTTTTTGGTGCTGCATCATCCTAATGATTCACCCACTTATGTTAATTTGATATTTAGAAATGATTGACATAATGGAATTCAAATAGAGGAGAATACAGGATTATTTACTTTTTTGTGTGATGTATGTGTTTCTTTGTGTAGACATTACATGGTAGCTATACCTGCAGTTCTCGAGGCTGGAACTGAATCTCGCTTCAGCGTGAGTCTCATGAATCCCAGCGGGATTATGTTCATGACTATCACTTTGAGGACCAAGCAAGCAACTCTGACACTCTTGCACAAGATATCCAGTCTGGAGTTTCACAACGTCTTTAAGTTCCAGGTCAGCTATAAAGATGGAGTTTGACGAACTTTGTTTATTTCCTAAAAGTCCATTGAGAGTGTTAAAGCCAGTGAAAACCTAAATTCAAAAAGCCATCCAGGTCATATAGGTGTTTTGTACTCAAAACAGTTGTAATCCAAATTTGCAATATTGTAATAACAGTTTCTATTACTATAAAAGTTGTATTGTCCAATTAAGAAAAACGTCTAAATGCTGCTCTTTGGCTGTTTTCACTTTCTCATCTTTATTTAACGACTAAACATTGGATCAAGGTTTTCAAAGTTTTGTCAACATTTATTTTCAAACATATGAGCTGATTATGAAGATTCAAATCCTCGATGACATCTATGCAGTTTTACTTCAAACCAAATTTGCAAGAGGATTAATCCAACAATCTTTAAGTTTGATATCTTCAAAGTGACTTCATAAGAAACTGTAAGACACATATTTGTTACACGAGAGCCACTAAAAACGCAACTTTAACACAAGTCATGAGCATCAATATGAAGCTTAATGGTGTCCCGACAAAGGGTGTTCATCCTCAAAACATTTAGCAGATATAGAATGTGAGAACAAAGGATTAATCTGAAATAATATAATTTGTTCTGTCTGAACCGGCCACGTAGTGTCTGCTGTTATTGATTACTGTCTTTGTTGCATTATTGTTGCTTTGTCAGTTTTTTATTCTTATTTTTGAACTGCTTTCACAATTACTCAATCGATGTAACTTTAAAAGAATAAGAGGTACAATAAGATACTTCATTTTCATCTTACACCCTTTCAGAACAGATGGGTTATAAATGTAGTCTTTATATTAAGTATGATGTCATTCATGGTTTCTGCTGTTTTCATTTTATGTTAGAAACAAAGGAAAAGAGAAAATGAAATAAGAGCAGCTTGAATACTATTACTCAAGGTTTTCAACAGAGTCTACAAAATAATTAGGTTCACTGCAGTTTTGTCGTCATGAGTTTTTTTAAATATCTAATAGAGCTCTTCTTCCCACACAGGTTCCATCAGGGCTGAAAGATGAGGTGGCAGATTTTGAGGTGGAGCTCCAAGGGGAAACGTTTTACTCAAAAGAAGTCAGGAAAGTCATGTTCAGAACCTACGAACCAATGACATTCGTCCAAACGGATAAACCGATCTACCTCCCAGGACAAACAGGTAAAAACCTTTAATGCACGAGTTATTAAAAAACCATACCAACATGTTTTTAATGTTGTTTTTCTACTTGTTTGGATACACAAAGTGATGTTCATTTTTTCTATCAATAATTATGAAGAAGTTACAGAGTTGTCCTCTACAAGTGGTACCGAAAGCGGGGGTCGGGACCCCCTAGGGGGTCATGAGATACTGAGTGGAGTCCCGAGATGCCTTCTTAAAACAAATACAAATTTAAATTGATTTAAAAACAGATCGCGAAACTTTACAAAAACGTTGCTCAATTCAATAGAAACCATGGTCATTAAGGGATTATTGTCTGTTGCTCTTTCCAAATAAAAACACTTCACACAGAAGCGGCTGTGGCTCAGTTGGTATTGGTCAACTCTCAACCGGAGGGTTGGGGGTTCGATCCCCAGTTTGATCCCCAGCTCCTGCAGCAGCATGTCCGATGTGTCCTTGGGCAAGACACTTAACCCTAACCCCAAATTCTTCCCCCTGCAGCAGCGCAGAAATGTGTATGAATGGGATTAGTAACTTCTAATGGATACTTTACACACTGTAGCGTGTGAATGGGTGAGTGTGACATGTTGTGAAAAAGTGCTTTGAGTAGTCAGAAGACTAGAAACAGGCTATACAAGCTCAAGTCCATTTACCATTTACCATAAAGGGACTTGAGTTCGTATAGCCCATTTCTAGTATTCTGACTACTCGAAGCGCTTTTTCACAACATGTCACACCCATTCACACACTGAAGGCCGAGGCTTCTATGTAGCAAGACAATCAGAAGTAACTAATCCCATTCATACGCCACCGAAACAGAGGGAGCAATTCAGGGTTAAGTGTCTTGCCCAAGGACACATCGGACATGTAGCTGCAGGAGAGACGACTCTACCAACTGAGCCACAACCGCCCCCTTTTTCATTTACCATTTACACCACCTCTGTGTTTGTTTATGAAATTTGTCCTCTTAGTGCTACAGACGAAACATGGACATTATGTGTGATCTGCTACTGGCCTTTCTTAACATTCAATTACTAAAATAAATGTATGATTTTATGCTGTTGTGTTCTTTTGTGTTGATCTAATGTCAGTGTTTGGAGGCCTTTTAGGGCGTGTAATGTTTTTTTCCCCCTTTAATAAATACAGTTGAACCAAGATGATGTAAACAATATGGTTTCACTTTTGACAGTTTATTAAATCTGTATGGACTGTTTCAGCTTCCTCTGAATTCTTCTCCTCTCTCAGTGAAATTCAGAGTGGTCACCATCGACACCAAGTTCAGACCTGTAACCCAGCTGGTGAGTGTTTGAACCGACATGCTCCTTCTTTACATTTACACCGTTAACTCGGGTATGTTTGCTACTATATTCTAATACACTGGTTCCAAACCTGGGGGCGCCAAGGTTGTCAAAATAAGTTTTGCACATACATGTATGAATAAAATCATAAAAACATACTGGGAAATGAATACAAAGGTCTTTTGGTAAGAACACATCTGTAGGCCTATTCTGATGGTATTTTATCAATGAAAATTATTAACATGTATGTTCATCCAACATACTGTATATGCCCTGTTGTTAATTTTTGTAGCTTTTCATGACTCCTAAAGATAAACCTGGGCTGTACAGCCAGTGTGGATACACACCTTTTAAAATCAGTAGTTCAAACCAGAGAGAATCATATTTACAGAGTGAATCTTTTATTTATATGTCATCAATTACTGAAGAATACTAACTGTTTTTAAGTTGTTTGCTGTCTGTCTGTCTGTCTGTCTGTCTGTCTGTCTCTCTGGCTGGCTGGCTGGCTGTCTGTGTCTGTGTGTCTGTGTGTGTGTGTGTCTGTCTGTCTGTCTGTGTGTCTGTCTGTCTGTGTGTCTGTGTGTGTGTGTGTCTGTCTGTCTGTGTGTCTGTCTGTCTGTGTGTGTGTGTGTGTCTGTCTGTCTGTCTGTCTGTCTGTCTGTCTGTCTGTGTGTCTGTCTGTCTGTCTGTCTGTCTGTCTGTGTGTGTGTCTGTCTGTCTGTCTGTCTGTCTGTCTGTGTGTGTGTCTGTCTGTCTGTCTGTCTGTCTGTCTGTGTGTCTGTCTGTGTGTCTGTGTCTGTCTGTCTGTCTGTCTGTCTGTCTGTCTGTGTGTCTGTCTGTGTGTCTGTGTCTGTCTGTCTGTCTGTCTGTCTGTCTGTCTGTCTGTCTGTCTGCAGTAGCCTGTGTCCAACGTTTCTAAAAAATCATATCAAAAATAATTGTTTTGGATTAAACAAAAGGCGGACAACAATAATTTGGGGGACATGACAGGTAGAAAGATGTTTTTATTTGAAGGTGAAAATACTCTTATAGTGCTTCATGTTTGGCAGATAAATCGCTATATCACAGGAACGCTGGATTAAAACTGGGAAAATGTATTTGTCATTTTATGGTGACTTTAACAACAACAAACATGTCCTTTAAACATCTCTCTTTGTCTCTCCCCGCAGTACGACATCATCGACCTTGAGGTAAGGCGATTTGTACACATCATTTATTCTCATCTAATTCTAGTATTTTTACTTCCTAGTCTCTATCTATATCTAAGTGCTCATTTTCTTATACTATGAAGATGAGGAAGTGATCTAAAATAACTTCAAACAGATTGTTTTACATTTTGGTTTCTAGTGAACCTCATAGTTGCAAAGTTTGTGAATGTTTTTGTGTTAGATCAACTGTGTTACATTTAATGTTTTTGACCTTAAGGGCCACCATACACCATCTGTAACTGTACGCTAAATTAAGCCTACCTTTGAATAGATTTGGATCTATTTGAGGCTGGAATTAAAGGTTGTCATACTTTAGTCTTAGAGCTTTATTAAAAGTGTGTGGCTCAGTTTCTTCTGTAATCTTGTTGCAAAGAAGCTGAAAAAGAAAACACAACAAAGAGAACAATAGCATACTTTTATTGTCTTGCATTTAACAGGACCCTAATAGCAACAAGATTGGACAGTGGTTGAAAAAAACATCCAATGGCAAAATATTGCAGCTGTCCTTCTCCTTGAACTCTGAGGCCCGTGAAGGATTCTATAACATCATTGTGTCGATTGGGGAAAACAAAATTTATTGGAACTTCAAGGTGGAGAAATACGGTAAGTTGTGGGTAATTAGTTTTTCTTCCATTGCAATACATTTTTTAATAAAGCGACATTCTAACAATGCAAGCAATTATTGTTTGTCTGCAGTTTTGCCTAAATTTGATGTAAATATAAAGGCACCCGATAAAGTCAGTATTGGGCAGGAAGAAATTGAAGTTAAAGTTTGTGCACAGTAAGTCAAATCTCTGTCACTCCTGACACTCTTAAATAATCTAAAATAGTTTCACTTTGGGAAGAAACTGTTTAAAAACATTCTTAATAATTTTCTCCATCTCTTCAGGTACACATACAAACAGTCTGTGCCAGGCCTTATTACAGCTGAGATGTGCAGACCTCTTTATCAGTATATCAGGGAAACAGAGGATATAAAGCCCCCTTGCTTCGTGAAGACAATGACGGTACAGTTGCCATAGTGACATGCTCATCCCCCTGCTGCCAAACCTTTTTTTAAAAATATTTTTTTGTATCATGTACTGTATCATATTTTCTTTTAGGCGGATGAGTCAGGATGTGCCACTTTTTTCTTTGAGATGTCCACTTTCAAGAAAATTGTAAAAGTGGTGCAGGCGTCGCTGCTGCTCAGTGCCAAAGTGGAGGAGGAGGAAACAGGCAAGACTACGACTTCAACAACATTAATATTTTGAAAAGAGTTATACAATACAGGTAGATATCACAAAGTATAAAAAGAGTTGTAACACGCTGGCCTCTTTTTCAGGAATAACACATCAACAAGAGAAGAGGATTGAGATTTCCTTTGTTATCGGAAAGCTGATATTTATTGACACACCAAAGCTTTACACGATGGGATCAGACGTGGCAGGAAAAGTAAGTATGATTCTCAACATCAGGAGAGGTTTGTTCTGGAAAAGAATGATCCAGATTTGGAAATCCTTTTTTCTATCCGAGTACAGGTAATCCAGTTTACTTTGACCAGAATTTAAATTAATTAGGACTCTAATTAGGACTTTCTAATATATACTTTGTCCACACGGGGGCACCAAAATCCACACAAACAGAGAGAGCCTGACAGTTGCTTTTTATCAAATATCTTTTGTTTAATATTGAAGCAAAATTAATTTTTTTTAAATGTCTACCTCATCGGCTATGTCATAGTAACAATCAAGCAATTCAAGAGCAAAATCTTTTTTCAAAAGTCTAATGGTATATCAACAGCATTGTAAAAATGCTTTGTGAATTTTGTTCAACTAATTCATATGTTTTATTACATCTTGTTCCTGTAACCAGAATCCAGCTCTCTGCTGGGATCACAATATTTCAGAATTTTTGGATCAAAGTTATCCAAGTCTGACTCAAAATGATTGAACAACACAAACTTAATGTTTTATCTCTATATAAAATCCCCCCTCCAACTCACATTTTAGTCACATAATGTTACTGATAATATGATTTATATTATAGTAGTCAGTCACTGCCTGGTAAGGCTATTGTTAGCCCGTTAGCGCTCGTTATCAGAGCAGCTTGTGCTCTGTCGCTCTGCTCCACACACACACACTCTCACACACTCTCCTCCTGCTCTCTGACTGGCAGCGCACACACATTTCTCCGCTCTGCTGTTTGTATTTTAACGGACAGATTAGATGCACAGTGGGGGGAAAAATGGATCTTTAAAGTAAGACAGAACACCTCTAGCATTTGAGTCCCATCTTGAAAAAACCACACTCACATGTCATCAGAATTTTTTTTTTGATCAAATTTCTATTTTGAATGAGTCAATTTGTCATCTTCGCGTGGAATAAAAACAGTTTATAATCATATTTTTTGTTAAAGAAATTAACACTTTCTTGTTATACCTGATGTCATCTTATTACAATTTTTTCACAATCTTTTTAGAAGATTTGATCCAATGGATTGCTTTAAAGGTCACGTATTATACTGCTTTTCAAAAAGTTTAAAGAAGTCTCAGAGGTTCCCAAAGTATGTAAATGAAATTTCTTGTTGTAAATCCACTCTGAGCCTGTATTTTAACATTCCTATTAACGCCTGTATTTCAGCCCTGCCCAGAAGAGGCTGTTTCTGTGTCTGTAGCTTTAAATGTAAATGAGGTGTGTTTGACCACGCCCCCTCTCTGGAAGGTGATGTGATGTCTTGGGCTTTCTTGCAACATGCCCATTTGTTAACAGGGGAAAGGCAGACTCAGAGGACAGAACAAACACCTGACATGGGTGTGTCACCCTCATGGGGGAGGGGTTACTCCCCTCTGTGATGTCACAAAAGGAAAATCTCCAAACAGCGTGTTTGAGCACACAAGTGGAGCAGGCAAAAGACGGAGAGGATGAACTTTTCTCATAATTGTTTTTTTAGACAGGCTAGAGACACATACGTATTGGTGTTTTTGAAAAACACGGTAAAGTGTTTTTTGCATTATACTGTATGTGACCTTTAATGCCATCAGATTACTTTTAAACAGCTGCTGTCTATAGTCCCTTTTTAACATGACCACTTAAGAAAAGCTGAAGTTCTTCTTTAGGGGCTAGACATTTGGACTGCTAACCAACAGAGTATTAATTGGCTATATATCCATGATCTTTTATCAATTAAACAATATAAACACCATTTAATATTTTGGAAGACATCTTTTATTTTTTTTAAATGTCATACTTTTATCATGATTCTAATATTTCTTGAACACTTAATGGGCTGGATTGATGTTTTCAGAGAGCCTGATTGAGTCCATAGGTATAGTCACTGAAGTATTGTGCAGCCTCAGTGATACGCCTCTGTGCTTCGAACAGATCAAAGCAGTTGATTACGACGATACACCCATTCCTGACATGCCGGTGTACCTCTTCGAGGGTGAAATTTGGTCAGAACGACTCAAACAGACTCTCACAACTGACTGTGATGGAGTCGCAGATTTCACGTTCAGCACAGATGGATATAATGGTGATATCTACCTCAGTGTAAGTATAAATACAACACTTGATTTTTCTAATCACGATTATTTGTAATACAGTAGTGGTGGTTCTCCAAAGCTTCCTGAACCCTCATGAGCTAATTTGTAGTGTTTCTTCTTCTGCAATGTAGCCAAGTAACAAACCTGTGAGGAGACCACCTTCCAATTTTGAAGAGGGATACTTTGAGCTATTACAACACAAGATTTCCATGACCCAGGATGTTTCTGTGGATAGTAAAACAGTGAGCTCCCTGGAGGTGCAGAAGAAGGAGAAACCAATTCCCTGTGACACAGTGGAAAAAATTTCCGTCAAATTCACCATAGTGGGAGAGAAACAAGGCACTGCGACTTTTATTTACGTGGTAAGTGATGGATGTTCTCTCAGGGAAGATGTTTTGAAAATGATTTTTACATCAGATTATTGACACCTGTCTTCAACGTTTACTTTAGTGCCTTTCATTTATATTTCTGTCAAGAACAATTTGGTCTTTTTTCAAGGGCATGGAATTACAATTTGAAACATGACCTAGATTTGTCGCTTGCATTTTTATTAATTAAACTAATTACATTTTGCACACAATGCTCTGACCTCAAGATAGGGATCAATTCAGAGGTCAATATGAACTCTGGAATTCTATTGATTTTTAGATTTGGCAGCAAAAAACAGAGCAGAGCATTAAATCTGGGTTAGATAGCTCACAGAACGCAAGAAGCGGTGAAGCTGTACAGAGGAAATCTGCACAAGCAACCAGGGTGGGATTTGATTGAGAGGCTGATTTATATCTTTTTTTTTCATTATTAGTGTTGGTTTAGTCAAGTTAGAGCCCTTAAAGATAGCTAAGTTGTGGTGCGTCCCACTCTCTCCCCCAACATGTCCTGTATCTCTTCAGCTGTACATTCAATTATTGCAAAAATATTGCCCAAATAACTTAAAGACTACTTAAGAAATGAGGTTTTACCACTGCATTACTCATTCTCTGATCTCATTCTCAGGTCTTAGCCAGAGGAGCCATCGTCATGCAAGGATATGGCAAGATTGAAGTGCAAGATCAAACAGGTTGATAGCAAATGATTTTTAGGCTGGCTACACACTAGACAATTTTCTAGATTTTAAAAAACGTGAGAGACCACAGACACAAGGACAGTTTCAACTGTTTTTTAATGATCGTCTGATCACACACATGAGACGATTTGGCCAAACCACGAGACCGCACAGCTGACATTTGGAATAAAGATTTCACAGTAACGATTCCACGGACACGAGATGTCACAAACAAACTTGCATGTTCAAACATGACTTCAGAAGATAAAATTGAGGACAGCTGATCAGTATGTCTTGTGTGACGCCCACAAAATGTGTCGTCACATTTTATGTAGTGTGTCTATGTTTTTATTTTGGAATAATATTACCAGGAAAGATCATCACTAATATGTGCTACAATAGCCAGATAACAGTACACTTCAGTGTCGCCAGCAGGAGGCAGTGTGGCACTGGGCTTCTCCCATGCATGGACTCTCTTTGTTACGGGACTCTCGTTTCTTCCTCATTCTACCGAGTCAAGCTGAACTGAAAAGAAGCACAGTTGCCTGTCTCATTCTTTTCTTCTGTTATACAGAAATTCTCATCTGCTTATGGGATCTCATTTTGAGACCTGTAACAGATTTGTGGGGGCTCATCCGGGATCTGCATCGCCTGAGTAACAGCATTCTGATCCAGTGATCTTTGGACCCGAGTGCCAGGCTGACGACGTGTGGCTGGAAGGAAAGGGGATTTGCAGTAGGCAGCTCAAGAGGTGAAAGGACCAGGTTATAGGGGCCCAAGCCTAAGGAGTGCAGCATTGTTAACCCACCAGACTACAGCACACAACATGTCTGACAACAAGAGAAAGAAACGTATTTGGTCCATTAGAAAAAGACTTCATCAGTTAAGAGCAGATGAGGCATATGAAATCGCCATTCACCTTGATCCAGTCAAAGGACTTAATGTATGACCACGCTATACCTCAAGTTAGCATTGAGGGTGAAATTAGTAGTCCGGTCAGGTCAACTCAAGGGTCACCAGCTACTGCTGATGTTAAAACACCTGGGTCAGACAGCCTACATCCCTCTATAAGAAGAGGTAACCTCAATAGCCTGCACACATCCAACCCACCTGTCAGTCACCCATCATCTTCTCACTCACCTCAACTGGCTGCAGAAGAGCCATCTGTCCTCATTAGAGAGACCCCTTCGAGATCTTCCACTGCTTCAAAGAAAAGAGTTCAAGATACATGGAGGACAGATCAGTGACACTACAGCAGACATTAGTTTTAACAGCATATGCAAGCAGATCCAGGAAGGACGCAAAGAACAACATTCTGACGATGAGCTCATTAAAGGGGTCCTGCAAATTATCAAGAGTGGAAATTTTTAGAGATATGCTGACAAACAAAGAAGATCTTACAGTCGCCGAGCTGGAAAGTTTCCTACAGTCCCATCTTGTGGAGAGGAGTTGTACAGAGCTCTTCCAAGAACTGATGTGTGCTAGGCAGCTTGACAATGAAGCTCCACAGCAGTTTATTTATCGTATGATTGGGCTGAAGCAAAAGATAATGTTTACATCCAAACAGACCAATTCATTAATCAAGTATGATGCTTCTACACTCCAGGGCGTTTTCCTGAATGCTGTCTACCAAGGTATGGGAGAGAGACATGAGGATGTCAGACGAGAGCTGAAACCGCTCCTTGCTGATCCGACTGTTTCTGATGAAGCTCTGTTGAGACAGGTCATTCAGACAACAATGGAAGAAAGTGAGAGAAAGCGCAGACTGGGACGCAGCTCCAGCCGCAAAGTGACACAAGCTCACAGCACCCTTGCTGAATCTGCAGAGACAAACAGTAGCATGGGTGAGACCAAAGCAAAAGGTAAAGACAATGTTATCCAGAGACTAAGTGCCCAAGTAGAGGCTTTAACACAGGCAATGGAGGCCCTGAAAAAGTTAACCATACAGCACCAGGTGCCAGTCCACCAGCTTGGTTCTGATAGAACCAGACCAGAGAGAAAGACACCTAGACAATATGGATGTCCACAATGTGTAGCTCAAGCTAAACCAAACTGCAGCCACTGCTTTTCCTGTGGAGAAGAAGGCCATCGAGCTATAGGTTGCACAAGAAAACACAAGCAGTCGGGAAACGGGCATCGGTCAGGACAGAGGGACAACCCTTGACCGACTCAAAAGACAAGTCCCAACCCAAAAGTGGAGCAGAATTAAGACCACAAAAAGATGATCAAAATTCCAAACCACAGACAAAATGTCAACTGTACTCATCTGAGAAGATCGCTCCCCTGATTGGCAGAAAATCCCTGTTGAAATGTAGCATGAATGGTCATGCTATAACTGCATTACTAGACACGGGAGCTAATGTTAGCCTCATTGACCGAGCATGGAAGGACAAGTACTTACCCGAACAAGATATTTGCCCTTTAAGTCAACTAATGGAGGAAAGTCTCAGTGTGACAGCTGTAACAGGTGAGATACTACACGACGGATATGTAGAAGTAGTTGTAAACCTGCAAGGCAACGATGATCCAGACTTATCCATTCGAGTACCCTTCCTGGTGAGTCGACTCAAACTAGAAAGACCATTAGTTGGTTTTAATGTCATCCAGGAACTCATTAAGAGTAATGAGAGCAGACCTAAAGTAATATCCATCCTTGTTAGCTTACTTACCGGAGCTTTGTCCATCGACAGTACAAAGGCAGAAGCCATAGTGAGTTTCATACAGGCAGAGCAACAACAAAAAGAACGAAATGCTACAGTAAAGGTAGCCATGAAAGAAATTTATCCTGGTCAAATAGCTTACATTAAGTGCAAAGTGCCAGTAAATATCAGTGACTCCAACTCACTTGTATTATTTGAGCCCAAATTAGAAACCACACCACTGGCACCCCTGAGCATTGGTGAGGGATTAATGGAGAGTCAACAAACCAACAGACCTTGTGTAAAAGTGCCTGTGTCAAACCATTCCAAAAACACTGTGACCCTGCCCAGCTCAACTGTCCTTGGCACCATTGAAGCAATTGATAAAGTGGTAGAGACAGACAAGACAAACAATGAGCACAACCAGGCTCAGGTCAACATTGCAAGTTCCTCACCTTCTCAAAACATGAACAACACTCTGTGGCACCCACTGGTGGATGTTAGTCATCAAAGTGAGGAACAACAGAAGGAAGCTAAGCAAATATTGTATGAGGAGTCAGGAGCTTTTGCTCGAGACGAAGGGGACCTTGGGTGTATCCCAAGCCTGAAATTGGAGATCAACCTCAAGGATAACATCCCAGTCTAGCGTGCGTATGCTTCTGTGCCCAAACCCCTTTACAAAGAGGTTAAAGAATACATACAAGACCTGCTTGCAAAAGGGTGGATAATTAAATCAAAGTCCCATTATGCAGCGCCTGTGGTCTGTGTCAGAAAAATAGATGGATCCTTAAGGTTGCGTATTGATTACAAACTCTTAAACCAGAAAACAGTACCTGACCGCCATCCACTACCTCGCATCCAGGACCTCATCGACACTCTAGGAGGTCACAGCTGGTTCACCATCCTAGACCAGGGTTCCCCTGTACCTCAGTAGAGTTTCCATTGACTTTCAAAAGCTCATAAATGGGCTTTGCAATGCTAGAGAAGCTCTGAATGTACGCTCTATAGTAGCTCAGGAACCCCAGAAGCTTTCACACTTCACCCACTGTGCTGGGCCTTTTGTCTTTTAATGACATAATAGCGTCAATGTCTTTTGGGTCAATCCTGACACCATCAGCTGAGACCAGCCTCCCCACGTACCTGACCTCTCGCTGGAACAGTTCACATTTTGTTGGTCGCCTGCAGCGCTTTCAGGACTCAACGTACTCCTTCAACATGTTCAGCAAACGTTTTGGAGTAGCAGAGTATGTCAATAAGAAAGGAAAAGGAGCTCAGTTACCTTCGTGGACACCTGTCCAGTGGACCTGTGAACACCAGAGAATTCTTGAGCAACTGATTGACACCCTCTCACACCCACCTGTACTAGCCTATCCAGACTTTGAACTACCATTTGTCCTCCACACTGATGCCTCAGAGCAGGGACTTGGCGCAGTGTTATATCAGAGACAGGACGGCAAGATGAGAGCCATTGCCTTTGGATCAAGAACTTTGTCCTCTGCAGAGAAGAATTACAACCTGCACTCAGGTAAACTTGAGTTTCTTGCTTTGAAGTGGGCAGTTTGTGAAAAGTTTCGGGATTATTTGTTCTATGCACCACATTTCACGATCTACACAGACAATAATCTGAACGCAGTTGGTCACCGCTGGGTAGGTGAACTTGCTGACTTCAGATTTGATGTTAAGTACAGACCAGGAAAGGCAAATGTCGACGCCGATACACTCTCTCGACTCTCTCGAAGAGGAGCTTAAAAGAGACACCATTCAAGCTGCATGGGAAGGTTGTGAGGCTGCAAAGGGACAAGATATTGTCTATGTTGCTGCACTTAACCTGATATCACAATCAGAGCCGTCTTTGAACACATCACCACTTACTATTGCACACAGCGAGTTAGTCAAGTCTCAAAGAGAAGATTCTGCTATTGGTGAGCTGATCAAACTGAAAGAAACAAGGCCAATACTGACAAATGAGGACAAAAGGAGAGCCAGTGGGCCCATGAGATGGTTGATGCATGAGTGGGGAAAGTTGCATGTGGAAAATCAACTATTGTATCGGACAGCAGGTCAGCGAAAACAGCTTGTTTTACCATCAGAACACCGCAGCCTTGTACTTAAGCATCTCCATGATGACATGGGACACATGGGAGCTGAGAGAGTCATTCATCTGGCTAGAGATCGTTTCTACTGGCCTTACATGAAAAGAGACATTGAGACATATGTGACAAGAAAGTGCCCTTGCATCAAACAGAAAAAACCTATCACTCATGTCAGCGCACCGATGGGAAGTATCACAACATGTGCACCACTCAAACTTGTTTCCATAGACTACATGCACCTGGAAACAAGCAAAGGAGGCTATGAATACATCCTAGTAGTTGCAGACCACTTTACCCGGTTTGCTCAAGTTTATCCTACAAGAAACAAGTCAGGCAGAACTGCTGCAGAGAAAATATTCAATGACTTCATCCCTCGCTTTGGCTACCCGGCAAAGTTACACCACGAACAAGGCCGAGAATTTGAAAATGACCTGTTTAAGACCCTGAGAAACCCAGCAGAACGTTTTAATAGAACATTGCTTCAAATGTTAAGAACACTGGAAGAGAAGGAAAAGAGCAACTGGAAAGAACATTTACCCCTGGTGGTGCATGCGTACAACTGCACCAGACATGAGGCAACAGGCTTCTCACCTCACTATCTCATGTTTGGCCAACATCCCTGTCTTCCAGTTGACTTAATGTTTGGCTTGTCAGCTAAAGACCAACCTGAAACACCACAAGACTATGCCAAGAAATGGGCTTTGAGAATGAAAGAGGCTTATCAAACTAGCAGGTGAGAACAGCAAAAACTCAAGTGAAAGAGGAAAAAATACAATGAGCGACACATCAAGGGAGTTGTGCTCCAACCTGGTGATAGAGTCTTAGTCCGCAACATGAGTGAAAGAGGAGGGCCAGGAAAGTTAAGATCCTATTGGGAACAAACTGTATATGTTGTCAAAGAGAAAGTGAACAACAATCCCATTTACAAAGTGCTCCCGGAGCAGGGTAATGGTAAGAGTCGTGTCCTGCACAGAAACCTCCTACATGTTGTAAATGACCTGCCTGCAAACTTACCTGACCAACAAAAGAGTCCATCACCAGCTACAGGAAAACATAAGCAAAAGAGTCATCACATGTGGGAACAAAAACAGAGATAAATGCCCCAAAGCAGTGAATCTGAAAGCTCTGACAATGAAACACCCAGAGTGCAATACTGGTTAAGAGTACCACCACGACGTGACCCTCAAACCCAAAATGTGAGACCTGTATTCATGACGATCAAAATGATGGACAAGTGATGCTGAAGGGACAGGAGACCTCCCCAGTTGCTGACATATGAGTCTCTTGGCCAACCCTCCTACCGACCACATGGACAGATGAATGCAGCTGGACTTTATGCCGCACAAGCCCTGCCTGGTTGGGGTATGCAGAACTATCCCTTGCATCATTATAACACTTACCAGACATTGCCTTACACTGTAATGATGCCATACACATACTCATATTAAAGTGGACTTACACACTCACTCACACATATTACTGACCTTAAGTTTAAGAAGTGTTTTATTCTGATGAGTAGATTTAAGTAGGAAAAAGTAAGAAAGAGTTTCAGTGTTTGTTTGAAATGTCAGGAGCCATTTTTCTTTGTCAGGGAGCGTGTGACGCCCACAAAATGTGTCGTCACATTTTATGTAATGTGTCTATATTTTTATTTTGGAATAATATTACCAGGAAAGATCATCACTAATATGTGCTATAATAGCCAGATAACAGTACACTTCAGTGTCGCCAGCAGGAGGCAGTGTGGCACTGGGCTTCTCCCATGCATGGACTCTCTTTGTTACGGGACTCTCGTTTCTTCCTCATTCTACCGAGTCAAGCTGAACTGAAAAGAAGCACAGTTGCCTGTCTCATTCTTTTCTTCTGTTATACAGAAATTCTCATCTGCTTATGGGATCTCATTTTGAGACCTGTAACACTTGCATGAGACATTATAAAGGAACTTGTATTGTTGCCATAATTTCACAAGCTGATCTCCTTTTTAATATTCCACTTGGCTCGGGTGCCAGTCGTGTTTGTGTTCACTGCCAGGTTTCTGAGTTGTGAAAGTATACGCAACATCTGGTTGGTGACAAACCCGGTCTGCTTGCTTTTAATTGGCTATTACCCAATTCCGTCGGAGGAAGCCCAAACTCTAATCGTGAATATTTATGATATTTATGAAATCATCTAGTGTTTAGCCAGCCTCAGAAAGCCTACCCTCAAAGTTGCCCATGATTGGGCAACTGCTTTTTTATCGAACTCTTTATCGTGATTTGAAATATAAGGTAACACTTTACAATGAGGTACATAAATGTTACATAGTTAGTGGGAAACACTAAGTAATGGGTAAATAGTGAGTACTTCTTCATCATATGTTCTAGATAATGATTATTTGACAGATAATGAATGCTGGATAAACCCCACAAATTGTTGCATAGTTAATGGGGAAAGGACTATTAATTAACCATTAGTTAATGGGTCGATAGTCTCATCCAATTCTATGTAGCTTTTGATTACTTAAGAGAATTAAATGAGGCATCATACTGGGTAGTTACTCACACAAAAGGAGTAAGTAATGGTTAAGTAATGCCTCAGTACTGAGTAACTGCTAGTGGTTACCTGGTGGTTAGTTTCCCATTTGTTTCACACTAACTATGCAAAATTTGTGCACCTTATTGTAAACTGTAACCAAAAATGATTCTTGTCCATTAAAAAGTCTGTTTCACTGTTTTTAGTGACTCAGGGCGAGATGTCCATTAACATCAGAGTGTCCCCTGAGATGTCCCCAGACGTCCAGCTTGTGGCTTACACTGTCCTCCCCAGTGAGACGGTGATCGCCCACAGTGCTGACTTCTCCACTGAGAAATGCTTCAGGCACAAGGTCAGCGTTATGTCTCACAGACTTTCTGTTTGTTATAATAGTTATTGTGTACCACTGACAGTATTTCTTTGTGTCAGGTGTCGCTGGAGTTTTTTCCGTCCTCAGCTGTCCCAGGAGAGGGAAACACCCTGCAGGTGACGGCCCAGCCGAACTCTCTGTGTGGTCTGAGCATTGTCGACCAGAGCGTCCTCATCAAGGAGCCTGGGAAAAGTCTTGACAGCAACAGGGTAATGGCTGGATAACTTATACTGTAGATGCATAATGCTTGATGACATCCGCATGATCTTTTGGACAAATTAACATAATCGGTCACCCAGTTTCAGTTCTATTCATTGACAATTTCTTCTTTTTCTCCAATGTACTGTGTTGCACCAGCTATTAATAAGTTCAATCGTAGTCTACTTTTGAAATAATTTCTAAATGAGAAATTACGGAGTTTGCACTACACTAACATTTAAGGTGTTGCACCAGCTGAGCTCATTCCAACATAGTCGAAAGTTATACCTACTGTAGCTCCTAGTAAGTGGAAAGTCCTCCTTAAAATCCGGTTGTCAAGGTGATGGTTTAGAAAAGTGGGATAACTTCAAGAATGAGGCGGAGCAGAGGGTTTTACCAGCTGTTTGGTGTTAGCTGTGTGTTCTCTGTGATAGATTACATCCCTGTTTGTTTGGCTAGTTAGGGTAGGTGATTTGTGGGGATTTGTTTCCTCACAAATTTGGGATATTGCAGTTTTGCATTAGATTGAGATTTAAGAAAAAAACCCTGTAGTAAACATTCAAATTTGCCCTTCGAAAGCTACCTTTCATCATAGATGTGGAGTCCCCCAACATTTACATCCCAAAAACATAATGCAGATTATAAGCTTTAACCAAATGTAACATTACTGATTGTAAGTCAACATCAAAATTGGGATTTAAGTGTGGCTGTTCGGCACTGGTGGTGAGCAAAAAGATGTCAGGAGGCAGAAATCGATGCAAAATAAGGTGGTTGATTTATTAACCAAAAATAGCACAAAACAACAAAAACAAAAATCCCAGGTAATCTAATAAAACAACTAGATTAAATAAACTGAAAGAAAACACAGCCTCACAGCAAGCTGCCACCAACAAACATTTCCCCCCCACACGCTGGCTGAGTCTGGCTTTATACAAGAAACAACCCAACTGGCCTCACTCTGTCCAATTAAGCTCAGGTGATTTCACTCAGCCTAATCACTCTGCAGGCCACAGTCAATGTAGGGAAGGTGGGGGCAGGTGAAAGGTATGGGAGAACCTTTTCACACCAAATCTTTCTTTTTTCAGATATTTCACTTGTTGCCCATCACAAAGGTGTCCTATATTCCTTTTGAAGTTCTGGATACCATAGAGTGCTTGGTTGTGAGGCCTAAAAGAAGCATTTTGCCCCGTCCTGATGTGGCAGATGACCCTTACACCGTTTTCACGGTATTTAATGCACTAAAATGAACACACAATATCAAGAATACATATTTCAACATACTGCATATCTTATTTGTATATCTTTTTTTGCGACACCTTCATGTTGTCTGATTATCTAGAATGTAGGGCTGAAGATGGCGACAAACTTGGGTGTCCGAGCCCCTTCATGTCTCCTATACGGAGGAAGGCAATACGTCCCTGATCAAGGTGATTTATTTATATATTGTTAAAACAGCACACCACTGCCCTCTTTTGACAGAGTATTTTCTGGTGTCTTTACAGATGTTAGAAAAAAAGAGGTAGTTATACGCACATCATGTAGGTGCAGGGCCGTGTATAAACAGCGACATCTTCTCTTCTACAAATCCTTTTTTAAAAACACATGAACACATGAAAATGATACGGAGATGACATTTGTATATTATACGAGGGTCCTGTCGACATTTTATTACAATTTTCTGACTACCTTAATAACTGTCATGAACATTTGAAGTTCACCGTGTCATGATGAGGACAAAATTAGCTTCCTGGACACCCTGGTGAAGGCAGAACATTGAAAACAGACTCATACGGGAAAGACACTGACAAATGTTCTTTCCTACATGGACAATCTTTCCATCCAGTCCATCTGAAAAAAAGCCTTCCAATTAGTCAGTTTAGCCGCATCAGACAGATCTACACAAAAGAAACAGACAAACTTGAACACAGATTTAAACAACGACTGCTGGGTAAAAGCAGCCAGAGACAGGTACAGCAGGTTTACTCGGGATGTGTGCCTTATTAAGAAAGAAAATAACCCCAAAGGTACCAGCCTTAAATGCTCTTTAAATTACTCCCCTATGGGAAAATATTTTGTAACCACAATCAGAAAACACTGGCATATTTAAAACTCTGATCCATTATTAAAGGATGAGTTCAGGGATGCACCAAAAGTGGTAAACAAACACCACCCAAAAATTAAGTTGGATCTCACCCCAATCAAAAGCACTACTCTCCGGGGTGCTGGTGGCGCAGTGGTTGGTGTGCGCGTCCCATGTATGGAGGCTGTAGTCCTCAACGCGGGTGGCCTGGGTTTGAATCCGACCTGTGGCTCCTTTCCCGCATGTCAATCCCTGCACTCTCTCTCTGATTTCCATCTCTGTCCACTGTCCCATCTCTCCATTAAAGGCACAAAAGCCCAAAAAGAAAAAAAAAAAGAAAAAGCACTACTCTCCTACCACTACATACAATCACCCTACTACTGTTTAAACTTGGCTGCACATCTGTATATAATAATGAAAATATATCTAAAATAAATAAATTAGAACCTGTAAACATTATGAACAGCTGGACTTAAATAATCAAGTCAGATGTGTTGACTGAACTTTACATATTAATGCTGTATGTTTTTTTTTTTATGGTTTTATAGATGTGTTTCATTATTTATAGATGTGGGACATTTTGAATATCTATAAATATGGTGTGTGGCCTCCCTTCCTTTGTTAAGAAATTATCACCAAAACATTGTGATGAATCAAAACTTTTTGTGGCATTTGAGCAATTGTGTGGGCTCTTCCTCAGGCTACGGTGTTTTCAATAGGCCTTTAATGAATCTACCAAGATCTGAGGCTTCTGGAGGATCACTTCCACCACCAATAGTGACAGTCCGTACTTTCTTCCCAGAGACTTGGATATGGGATCTGATAGAAATTGGGTGAGCTCAGTTTTAAAAACACTTCACAAATGTTTTTTTTATTGTTATGAAATGGGGGCGGGGGGGATGTGACTTATGGCTTTCCCATGTCTTCATCATCCGACAACCACAGAAAACATATATTAAAATCAACTGCAAGTTTTGGGCACTTTTGACCATTATACAGCACATGGGACACTTTTTCAATCTCTTTCATTTACATATACTGTATCTAGAAAATAATCCTTCCCCTTAGCCCCCTGTAGGATAAAAGTCTACAAAAGTACTGACAGCTTTGTGTATTTTTTTTTTTGCAGGATTAGAAGAAGTTTGTTCTTTTTTTCCCCTGACAGCGGAGCGTCTAACATCATTAATCCACAATATCTACTTCTGGGTTTTCTTACTCAGATTACATTTTGTAGAAGACCAACCTGGTCTTGTTTTTTCATTTGTTACTGCATCACATTCAACACCAGTAAATGTCTTTAGTTTAAAAAATAAAACTGGTCAAAACGTGTAGGTACGTACTGCCAGTGTGGGACGTCATTAGAGCTTTGAAAACCCAATGTAAATATATTGTGGAGCAAAGACTTCTTTCATAGTATCTTATGGCAACAAATACTGACAACGAAAAACATTCAGCTAAACAAATTATGGGGGGTTAATATGACATGAGTTTAAGACAGATGAACAAGTGGAGTGGAGAATATCAGGTGAGTCCATTATATCTGGGCAGAGGTGTATGGTTGAGAAAGGAGGAGGAAGAACGTGGGCCTCTGTTTGAGAGGATGAGATACACAAGACCTTTGGAAGCTGAATGTGACTGTGGATGAGAAAAAGGGAGATGGACTATTACAACACTTAACTTGTTTTTGTGTTCCTGCCGATAAACAGAGAGACTGGTACCAGGAATGTGCCCCTCACTGTTCCTGACACCATCACCACCTGGGAGACGGAGGCTTATTGTTTGTCCCCTCAGGGTTTCGGTTTAGCTCCTCGTAAAGAGCTCACTGTCTTCCAGCCTTTCTTCCTGGAGCTCAGCCTGCCTTACTCCATCATCCGAGGCGAGAACTTTGAGCTGAAGGCGACCGTCTTCAACTACCTGTCCAGCTGCATCATGGTAATGAATGTTTTTTATGATCTAATAGCTAATGTCAGCAAATAACTGCTCAAAGCTGAAATTGATACTAATGAAGTACTTTTCTTTATTTTAACTGACTTAAGGTTGCAGAACATAACTTGATTGGTTGAAATGTAATCTTAACTAAAAAACAGAAATGGTTTTATCAGAATATTTCTGTCTCAATAGAATATAAGAGCTTATTATGCTTTAGAAAAAATCTGTTCTTATTTTAATAAATGTGCTCTGTAAATCTCCAGTTATCTATTATTTTGTTATCTCTTCTGTACAGGTCACTGTGATCCCAGCCCCCTCATCTGATTTCACACTCTTTCCAAACCCTGAAGACGAGTTCAGAACCTGTCTGTGTGGTAATAAGCGCAAGAGCTTCAGATGGACCCTGACCCCTTCAGTCATAGGTGAGAACACAGCGTTCATCCACACTGATGCATACAAATCCGATTTTAGTGAAGACATCATTGATTTGATTCTTTGGAATTTACAGGATACTTAAAAAATGTGTTTGTTTATCTTGTTTTCAGGAGATGTGACTGTTTCTGCGACTGCTGAGGCTGTGGTGTCTGACATCACATGCAACAATGAGGTAGTGAGTGTGCCAGAGAGAGGTCGTTCTGACACGGTCTCAAGAACTCTTAAAGTAAAGGTTGGTATCTTAAAAGTAAGATGACAAAGTCAAAGGTTGTCCCTTAAGGTTGATTTTGGGTGTGTGTGTGTGTGATAGAAGGAGGCAGTGGTGCCGGCAGGATTACATTTCATATTATGCACAAGAACCAATCCGGTGTATGAAACCTTTATCTTCTAGTTCCCCACGTGTACGTTCACAGAGATCACAGATCACAGGGACTGAGCGTGCATGAGAGAGAGTAGACAAACGCACTAACACTACCTACACAACAACAAAACTCTGATTAACCACAAAGTTGCCAGACAACTAACCTTTAAACAAACACAAGCTCAATATTGGGAGCACTGTAGTATAATATACCATTATACGTATTTGAGAGGAACGCAAAGTAAAAGTCAGTATTGAGCTTCATCCGTAATAAAGCTGATGTCACCTGGAGAAGCTGAGGTAGCACATACCATTGATGTTTGCTGATGTGTGTAGAAAATATCTGAGTCGTCTGGGCTTGGGAACAAGTCACTGATGTGGATATCTGCCCTCTTAGATTGCTCCTAGACTTCATCATGGACTAGCTGACACACTCAATAAACTGAAATCAACATATTTGACTTCACAGTTCAGACAGAAAAGTTGGCTGTAATAACCCTTGATCATTAATGTTTACTATAGTTACGTTACACCAATCATATGACTTCAAAAACATTTGCGTCATGATGTTGGTGAGTGGAAGCTGCCAAAGACAGCAATTCAAGAACAGACAAGAGGAAATTGAAAAAAAGAAAGGATTAATCATGGGATGTCACAAGATGAAAAATGATACCTGCAAATCACACAAACGATAAGGTGCTGTTTCCTTCCCCATCAGGCTGAGGGAATCGAGAAGATAAAGTCGTCCAACTTGCTGCTGTGTCCAAACGGTAACTTTGCTGTGTTTTTCTATTCGCGTGCAGTTTAATGGTCCTAAAAAAATGTACAGTGTCTCATATTCTAAATTCATCACTGAGATACCTACTGTAGTTGTTGCTTCCTGAACACCAAATTGTGTCACATTGATCTCCTTTTCACTCTGTTTTATTTTTTCATTCTTGATCCACTGACCATTCACATACATGTTAATGACACTTTAATTTGAGTTTCTCTTCATAAGACGCTTGTTTCTCTGTCTGTTTACAGATGAGACTTTGATGGAGGAAGTAGAGATACAGCTCCCCGAGGATGAGATTGATGGATCTGGACGTTCTCTTGTATCAGTCCTGGGTAAACTAATACGATCATACACATTGACTGGAAAGACTTTCCTCCTTTATCAAGGCAAAACATTAATGTCAGGATATCCAGAAAACATTCAAAAACTGATTAATTATCACAGGAAAACAGAGTAAAATAACTGAATACACAATACCAGTTTTCTGGACATATTTGTATTTCATTCATATATTTCAATGAAAAGTTTAATGATTTGTTCCAGTTATTCTTACTCAGTATGTTAATTAACATTATGCACCACAAGGCACAGCTCTTTACATTTAAATAATACATATCTAGGCATATAATTATTTCATTTATCAACAAAGCAAAAAAAATATATTTACAAAAAGCAAAGCAAAACTGCTTCTCTTGACATAAAACATGGTAGCCTAAACAGAATTGAGAGTATTATTGCCATAGAAGCATAATCTAGAATGTATTTAGAGGAAAAAAGTCATTCTTCATGCAGCATTGGCCACAGGAACAAATAGTTCTCTTGATCGTGCTTAAAACTAATTCCATTTGTTCTCAAACATCTGCTGTTGAGCCTACAAGTTGTTATTTTTTAAGGTTTTATAACAGCCGTCTTATCCATCTTTTTATGTTTCTCAGAATAAATGCTGAAAAGAAGCTGAGGGTCATGGATGATCGATTTTGAAGTGATCTTTTCTTTGTAACTTTGACCTCTTCCCAAAACATTTGAATATGCTAAAAGCAATTAAATAATGTTCCATTGAGTCTCCTATAAGATACCGCCATAGAATAGGCAGAATACAAATTCTCCATCTTGAGATTAAAGGTCAGTTTGGTTGCATGTGCACTCATAGTGAGTCTGTTTTGCTGTCAGGTGACATCATGGGCAGAGCCCTGAAGAACCTGGACAGTCTGCTGCGGATGCCATATGGTTGCGCTGAGCAGAACATGGCGGTTCTGGCCCCCAACATCTACATCCTCCAATACCTGGAAGACACAAAACAGTTGACCCCAGACATCAAGGCAAAGGGTACCAACTTTCTGACCAGCGGTGAGTCTCTGTTAGTTCAGCGTTTCTGCTAAAACAGAACATTTATACGTTTAGATATGCCGACAGAAGAAGTGTTGCTCATACTGTTACTCCCCTATTGATCGTGATTCTAATGTTATACAGGTTACCAGAGACAGCTGAACTACAAAAATAACGACGGCGCTTTCAGCACATTTGGATCAGGAGGACCAGGAAACACCTGGTGAGAATATTACTGATCCACAAGCAAAATGTAATCCTTATTGTAGGTTTCCACTGAATGAAGCCTTAGTTTGTCGCTCTAAACATTCCCTTGTTCATATTTCACTCCAAATATTGGCAGAGAAGATTTAGCAAGTTTTTCTTGGGCAGAACCCACATACTCAGCTTTGCTGCTTATCCCACAAATGCATGTTCCTTACAAATGTGGCACCATTTAAAAGGGAAATAAACAGGTGTTCAAACGGTATACGATTTATTTCTTTATAAGAAGCGTTGTTTCAACAAAGAAATAATCTACCAAACACAAATTTCCTTACTTTTTATTCAATGTTGTCACTTGCAATGAGTCTCTACCATTGCAAAATGAAAACAAAGATGATTGAGGTCTGCTCACTGTACCCTGTTTAGCCAGATAGCAGTGATAACAGTTATAAAAAATATTTTTAAAAATCCTGATAGCGTCGTCTGGCTGCTCTAACCTCTCTAACATGCACACTGTTAATTATTTGCACCGTGCACCAGCCATTGCATCCTATTATAACTCAAAAGCTCTTAACAGTAATATTACTTTTGTGTTATGTGAATGTTTGTATTATTAAGTACTTCTTATTAATGTAAGAACTAGCCTAGAGACTTACCTTATAATTAGGGCCCGAGCACGAACCGTGCGAGGACCCTCTTGAAACCCTAGCTGTAGTGGCAATTTCTTCTTGTGTGTCATATAAAAATTGTCACTTGTGTCATAGGAGCCAACCTGTTCGTTCCTGATGCGTGTCCACTTAAATATACTCACAGATCCGTTGTTTCACTTGATTTCTTATTTTATTCGTGATTCCACTTGTTTCCAGAACAGATCCAAAATGAATATATCAAAACTCATAACAAAAGGTCACGATCAAAAAACATTTGCTGCATGGCTCCTATATCTCCACCACCGTCCACAAACAAAAAACGATCTACTTTTTTCTCACCACCTGTGCATCGCACCCAAATTAATTAACTCGGCTCTACCCATAACACAAAATACCTGCCAAAATAAATCCATTATTCACCATAAAGGTTTCTATGTCAAATCAAGTACTTCGCATAAATTAATACTTATTTCTTACAACACAAAAAATATACTCTATTAACACAAACTTAAACTATACTTCTGAAACTAAAGTTATCATGATTAAAATGGCCTCTACACTAGCGATTATTCTTCTTCTCGTTCTTAGTCCGCCTCTTTGCGGCCACTTTTGAGGGCCTGAATGTGCCCGAAAAGTCACCAAACTTTCCATGGTCATCAGGTCTCATGAAAAATTTGATATTTTGGTGGTTTCGTAAACGGAGTTCGCAAAATGGCTCAGTGGCGCCCCCTTGGAATGTTCAAAATGGCCTCCTCGTAAAGGGTTTTTTCACGTACACTCACGAAAATTGGTACGCATATTAAGCTCGTCAAGACGGACTAAAAATCCTCTTGCAGCGTTTCAAAAAACCCGACGGGAAGTCCACAAATTAAAGTTGAATTTAACGATAATGGCCCAAAATCGCTCAAAATCGCCGATTTCAGCCTTCCTATTTAAACGCACTTGTCCAAGGGCGCTCATCCGATCAACGCAAACTAAGTGTCAGTGCGTTCTAGACAAGCACAACATATCTCGTTGTGCGCTGCATGTTATTTCGTCAAAGGGCGTGGCCGTGGCGTGCGTTTTAACTTTTTTGAGTGTTTTGGCAAGTTGTAAATGCTTATATCTTTGCCATCTAGTGTTCAATCAATTTCAAATGTCTCATGCATGATACGGGACCCGTCCTGAACACATCCATGATCGAAATTTTTGGATTAGTCACAGCACCACCTGTTGACAACAGGAAGTTACTGCTTCTCAATTAGCATTAGCCATTGCTACAAGGTAGCTCATTTCCCCCTCAAAATTGGTGTGGACCATGCTATCACCTTGGCCATACAACACTTTCAACCTCAAACGCCTACGTCCAACGCTGTCGCCATACGGACGCGTCGCTCGCCATCAAACAGGAAGTTGTTTTTTCACGGGCTTAACATAGTCGTACTGTCCCGAAACTTCATACATATAATGCTGGTAGTAAAGTCAAACATGTTATACCATTTAACTGAGTGGGCGTGGCTTAATGGCTCAATGGCGCCCCCTACAATATTTCAAACATTCAGCCCCCACGTTGCACGTTGAACCTACAATTCTGAATTTTACTATGCATTTCCAACATGACAAAACCTACAAAAAAGGCTCTTGCACCCATGCCCAAAACTCAAAAGGAAGTCCACAATCACATCCTCATCAAACAGGTAGTGGCTGTATCTCTTATATACTTTGTCTGATCTGCTTAAAACACAGTGACACAAAAAAATAATTAGGTTTAACCACAGCGACCCCTAATGCAAGGACTAAGTACTACATCCTATATACTTTCTGGGATCTGCTTAAAATTTCCCAGGTATGATCAGGGTTGGCCTCTGAACACATTGAAATAACAATAGTCAACTTTAACCATAGCGCCCCCTACTGCAAGGACTAAGTACTACATCCTCTATACAATGCTCAATTTCCTCCAGATTTCATAGCTATCATGACAGTGCCAGCCTGAACTGCTCTACGTCAACATTTAATGTGATCTTCACTACGCTGCCTATTTCAACATGCCAGTACTACCACTTTTACACATATCGAACTGCACGGCCTGCTGCTTAGTCACGTTCCGCTGCTGCTGCACTCCCGTGATTGCGACACACCTCGACATGCATAGGGGTGCGAGGGCCCTTCATCACCGGTTGCGGTTTTAATTAAGTGTTATATTTGATATATTAGTGCCCTTTGTGAAGAATGAAAACTCGGATCGAGTGCTTCCAGTTGTTTCAAATATCTAACTTTTTTTTTTACTCTGCAGGCTGACTGCCTTCACGATGAGATCTTTTGTCAAGGCTCAGAATTTCATCTTTATCGATCCGAAAGTTATCAACGATGCTGTGATCTGGCTAACAAACAGTCAAAAGGGCAGTGGCAATTTTAAACTGATGGGAAAATTCTTCAACAACCACATAAAGGTAATCAGAAACAAGTGACAAAAGAAGGATAAACTGGGCTCTGATTACGAGAGTTTTAAAATTCCTACCATTTTGTTATGAACTGCACATGTGACAAAACTTCTGAGATATTCTCCCTTCTTCTCTCAAACATTTAGAAATGGCAAGATTTTAAAATCTATTCTTCATTGAATTATGTGTGCTAAGAAAAAGTCAAAAACAGCCCTTTTTTTTTTTTTACCAGATTCTTGGCTTAAGAATCCTGAATTTCTAACACAGTTGCCATGGCAATGGTTTTGACAAGTAGGATAACTTGGAGGGTTGAGGATTAGAAGATGATTTTACCACCTGTTTGTTGTCAGCAGTGTGTTCTCTGTGACTGCTTTGGTTTTCCATGAGCGGAGATCATTTCACAAAAAGATGTCACTGTTATTTGACACTAGCTGTAGATCAAGGCTGTAGGCTTTAGTCATAACCTTATCATAATATTTTGTCATATATGACAAACATTTTAGTTTCTGTTTGTGGATTGACGTCAGTTTACCAATGTTATTTCAGCCCTTAGTCTGTCCAGAGCCGATTAGACATGAGAGGAAAGACTGGAACCAAATTATGACACAATTTAAAATAGAAACTAGCTTAGAGTTTAGTGTGGACTTTACAATTCTACAATTCACTTAGCAGACTCTTTTATCCAAAGCGACGTACATCAGAGAGTAAGTACAAAACAAGCAAGGATCTAGAAAAAAGGGAACAATGTCAGTAAGAGCAAACGATCAGCTTTGAGTCCAATTGGACACACAGGTGCTGACAGGCAATACGCAGAGTAAAAGCACAACATTGACGGCAGTTCTTGAGAGCTCTAATCAGTATAGAAACCATCTTATAAGTCATCGTTATCAAACAAAAACCATCGTCATTACCATCATCATCATCAATAATATGGAGACCATCATCATTAAGTTAGTAGGTATTCATGAAAGAGCTGGGTCTTTAGCTTTTTCTTAAAGGTGCAGAGGGACTTTACACCACAACTCATAATTTATGTTACTTTTGATGAGCCCTAAAAGAAACTTGCCAACCTTGACCAACCACTGGAAATCTGCTGACTGAAAATAATTTTGTGAATTGATCCTCTGGAAGTTGTAGTGATGATAATGTCTGTATGATGCCTCCTCTCTGCAGGGCGGTGTGTCTGATGAAGTGATAATCACTGCTTACATCACGGCTGCCTTCTTGGAGATGAACCCGATTGTGACTGTGAGTACCCTCCTCTCAGTGAGTTTGTGTTGTTTCACTGTTAACCGTTTGATCATGTTATTAAATGATTCATCCGGTTATCCCATCCACTGTTTGTAAAGATGGACGATGTTGTCGTGAAAATGATCTAAAATCAGTCCTATGATTTACTACTTTTATTAATGATATTGTTTTCTCTCAATCTGTTACAGGAAACTGTCACTAAGAGCCTCTCGTGCCTGAAAAAGACGATCGATAACGTCGCAAACACCTACGCTACAGCTCTGCAGGCGTATGTCTTCACTCTGGCGGGAGACATGGAAACCAGTTACAAACTTTTGTTACACCTTGACAGCGTGGCGATAAAAGAAGGTGTGTCACCCTGAAATAAATGATTCTAACCAATCAAAATTTCCATATGGATTCCCTTTGTGAGCTTAGAGTCTGTGGTGCAGTAAGTCCCTGGTATTTAGAGGATGCTTGATGAAGATGGACAGACATCAATGAGTTCAAAACAGACTTCCACTCTGCCCATAAGACTCACATGGAAGCACAGAAACGCTCCCAATGCTCAGTTAAATATATTCTTTTGCATTTACTGATACATTTAAGTTTTTAAGGGAACAGAGGGCTGAAAGAAGCGCTCGCCCTAATGCATGTTCCGTCTCAGAGAGTTGGATTTATAAAAAAATCTTGTGCATACCTGTGAATGCTACGACAATCAAGCCCATAGATATGAAAACAGACTGTCCATTGTCCATTATGCACACTTAGACAATGTAGCCAAAAATTCCACATTTTAAGTGATTGAATAGATCTTTATTGTCATTGCAATCAAAACAAAAGACAATTTAGCTGCACATGTAAAACACAGAAATATTAATTAAACAACATAAAAGACACACAGTCAACATTAAAAGCATAACATAAGAGCAATAGTTAAAGGCATGTTGTCGAATAAACAATATAAAAAATAGATAGTTCAAAAGTAGCCACGTCAATAAACATTAAAACATTAAAGCTGCCGAAACATGAAGAGTGCTAGACCACTGGACAACGAGCTGCTCTACCATCTTAGGTACCTTGCTACCAAGTTCAGTCGTTATTTGAATTGTTTTATATGTCTTTTTGATGTTTTAAACAGTGGCTGAAACATAAAGATTGTGTATGAATTCTGCATTCGCTGCTGTAACGATTTCTTTTAATAATTTGATCAGAGAAGGCCACTCTGCAAGTCCCTGGTGGGTTTTTAATGCAATCCTCCCCCTCATGCTCATGGGATCATATTATTTTTCTTTCTAACTGATTCGATGTCTAAAAACTACAAAAATGAAAGCCTTCTTTGTTTCTGAATGTCCCTCACCTTTGTGTGTTTGTGTCTGTATGCAGGAGGTTTCACCCACTGGGCTCAGACAGCGACAAACAGATATTTGTCTGTATCTGTGGAGATGACCTCCTACGTGCTGCTCGCCATACTGTCGCCATACTCGCTTCCTGCTGCCCCTCCTTCCCCCGAAGCACTGGGCTACGCCAGCAGCATCGTCAGATGGCTGACCAGGCAGCAAAAGTATTATGGAGGCTTCTCCTCCACGCAGGTAACCCTCAAATAGTTTAGAGCTTATTTAAATCTTATTTGCCCAGATAGACGTTCTTTGGACAGGCCACCCAGTTTCTGAACACACACCAAATTATGCTCTCCAATTTTTGCATTTTGTATTTGAACCTTTTGTCTAATTGGCCGAGTAAAGGAATGCTTTTCACGACCAAATAATTAGATGTATGGATGGTGGATAGTGGATGGTCTCTACGGGGTAGGGTCTGCTCACATGCTCTGAGGCTAGTCACAGCTGTAGGTGAGTCTGAAACTGCTGAAACTGAAGATCGGTATTAGGGCTGGGAAATATATCGAGTTTTTAAGATATATCGATATATTTTCAAACAAGATATAGGGTAAGACAATATCGTTAATATGGATATAGTTTATGTTGCATTAAAATAACGTTACAGAGGTGCCAGGTCACCTTTTTCTCATCTCACTGATGACGACTGACTGTCTGTCCCTCTTAACCCTGCTCCTCCTCTCTGTCTCTTTTATTGTATTTAAGGAACATTTTTATTTTATAATAGTACTTTTTAAATTCACAAACAGGTAGTTTATTTTCCATGTGTTTTCACTGTTAATAAAATACATAATGATATATATCGAGTATCGCCATTCAGCTAAACAATATCAAGATATGAGTTTTGGTCCATATCGCCCAGCCCTAATCGGTATCTAAAACTTGCTATGTCTGTAAAGCCTGGCCAACAGTAAAACATATTTAAAAGCTAAGAGATGTTTCAAATGTGAGAGAGCCCACACATGATGACTGATGGTAATAGATTAAATGATGTGACCAAACCACCAGAGTGCATGCTAGGCTGTCCTCTGGGTTACCCACACAAAACAGGAGATCGTAAATATGGAACATGTCCAAATCGATAGGGCCCCCATGTCCTTTTGAGCAGATCAGATTAGTCTTAACATGCCTCACACCACAGGAACATCTGACTAGATAATCTTAAGAACAATTGAAAGATAAGGACACTGTCTAGGATCGTTTGAAGGGGGAATCGGGCCCAAAATCAGTTCTTCTTGTAGTATGTTCTCCGCTTTATAAAACAAGATGTCTTCATCTGTTTTAAGTCCTCGATGAGGATTTTTTAAATCTCATTATTAAACTGACTGAAATGACTGTAACACTGATGCCTCTAAACAACCCCACAAAAGCAAACAAGACCAAATTGAGGCGGTTGATTATTTCTATATATTAATTTGTGCTGGTGCAGGGCAGCTGTCATACATACAGATTCACTTCAATTTGTCCAAGTAGCTTTCTTTTTTCTACTTTTTTTGTGGCATGTTTAACCGTGTAACAAAAACAGGAGGAGATGTTTTGTCAATACTACTTACACACGTGCAGAACATAATCAACAGTGATACAATGAGCAGCTTTGTCTACAGGAGGCATTATTATTATTAACCCTAAACTAAAGTTCCACTCAGGAGTTTCAAAGTAATAATTCTTTGTAATTTGTGTTTCACAGGACACAGTGGTGGCCCTTCAGGCTCTCGCTCTCTACTCCACCCTGGTGTTCAATCCTGAAGGTTCGAGCTCAGTGAATGTCAAGTTTTCTGACGAGGAGATTGATTTTGAAGTGAACCAGGACAACAAGCTGGTCTACCAGGAGCAGCTGGTGATGGACCAGACAGGAAAGTACACAGTGGAGGTGGAGGGCAATGCGTGTGTCTCAGTGCAGGTCAGTCATAACTGAAGCTCCTCCAAAGCTTGACAAAGACAAAAAAGGAACAGGAACATTGGTTGGTGAGGGCCTCATGTAGAAACAGAGAAGGGGATGTTAATCATGCAGGTGAATGGTTACGTCCCATAGAGCTTATAGTGTTTTGATCTTCAATATATTCAATATGACAGGAAATAAAGAGATGCTGATTTTTGTATGGTTTAGTAACTATAGTGGTAAGAAGTCAGGTTAATATAATAACACATGCCACAATACTGGAGCAGTGAAAGCATTATGAAAACATTTGACAAAATGAAAAACAGTTATGATCATACTTTGACCACATATCCGATATCTGCTGCTGTGTCAGAGTAACTCAAACTGAAGGAGTGTCTATGCAAGTAAATATGTGCGTTAAAGTGTGCTGGCAGTTGCAGCAGACAGGGGGTCTCCAGACCTGATATTCTTATTACGTCGAAGCAATCTCTGTGCAGAGGGCAAAACGGCTGGTGCTCAATCCCCTTTCTTGTCTATGTGTGCACATGTCTGACAGTAGAGCGATGCCTTGTTGCCACTGGCTCTGTAGTACTGCAGAAAGTTGAGAACTGCCATATTTACAATTTACTTAAAAATAGCTGTTTGTTTGATTTTTATGAAAATAATTAACTTCCTTGTGGGACTTTTTCCTAGATTTCTTATCACTACAACGTCCCGCCTTCTCCCATAGCAACAACACTTGACGTGGAGGTCAGTACGAAGTGCAGCAGCTCATCTACCAGACCTACGATGACTCTGACTTTGAAGATTGGGTAAGTAGTCATTGACAGCTTGTTGCAGATATTGCAGCAGTGACAGAACACTACTGTCACTCTGAACAAATATTTGTATCCCAGGTTTACCTTTAACTTATGCTGACATTGCACGCAAAATCTTTCAACTGATTTCACATCGGCAGATTTATTTTTAAAGAAATTGCGTTAAAAGTTGCAATGTTCTGAAGGCTTTTTTTTCCAATGACATCCCAGGAGCAAGGGATAAATGTGAGGAGTAATGACAAACAAATGTATTAACTGTGTACGTCCTAATCTTTGATCACTGGAAATTCTGCAAGTAACAGTTACCACCAAGTCTCAACAGATTATCATATGTTCACTCTAACTGCCCTGGCTGTTTGTGAATTTAGCAATGAGGGTGATTTGCATACAAAAGGACCAGTTTTCCCCCAAATGACTGCATTAAGGCTGATTTTAAAATGTGCAAAAACACTGACGCACAAAAATGCAATTTGCTCTGCAACACTGTTAACCCATTGCACATGCATTGTCATTTAAACTGTGTTGTTTTGTCTAATTTGCACAGGTAAAGGCACAAAAGCTGGACATTTCTTTTGTGAATCAGGACCATAGATTTGCAGAACTTTATATCATGCAAGTTAAATGTCTTTAGATGTGAGAGGGTGTCTGGATTGTAACGTCCATGTAGGGAATAGTACGCCAGTGTACAGAAGCTGCTGATGGATGTACAATAGGAAATGATTACAACTGAATAGTAACTTCTCAGCTCAAACATATCTTAACTATAAGAACCCTCTCCAAGAACCTTAGATTGTATGTGTGCCTCCAAACAAAAAGGCTTCGGTCACACTGAGTAAAATCTACTTTTTCTTGTTGTGTTACAGATATACGGGAAAACAAGAAACTACAAACATGGTGATCGTGGATATCAAAATGCTCTCTGGATTTGTCCCAGACGAAAAGTCTTTGGAGGAGGTGAGATAATACCTTAAAGGAAACATATTAATCTCCATTTCAACCAGTTTAAATGAGTCTCAGAAGTCCCCAAAACATGTAATTTTCTTACCGAAAATCCAGCCGGTTCGGCTGCTGCGTCTGCTGGCCCGGGCCAACTCGGGGGGGGGGGATGGGGGGTCACTGTTTTCCTGCGGACACAGACATAGAGTCTGTTTTCTGCCAGGAATTTCCAAGATGCCAATTCCTTCTGGAAGAAATCTTTGAATCAGTTGTGTAAACGGCCATATGTGTTGAAGTAAATGTCTGTAGAGGACCTTGGTGGAAGTGGCCTGCGGTGCTGTGCATTCTGGGAGTTGGTGTCTTTCATCCACATGAGCCAAAAAGACACTTTCTGTCTTTTCTCGGTCAAGAAGGCACCAACTTCAAAAATGTATTTCACATTTCTATTACATATATGACCCAATGTCAATACAGATTCATGTTTCAACGTGTGAAGTATCCCTTTAAGATGACCATGCCACTACAGCAATACAGAATAAACATCTAAAATTAAGATCATCTTCATCTTAAAAATGCTTTGTTGTTCGAACTACATGCATTTTGTTCCCGCTGAGCAGTCTGAATCTGCTCTCTGCTGGGATCAGAATTATCAATTATTTTTTTTTTAAATCAAAGTTCAACATCCTACTCAACAGTTTTGAATGACACAAGCTCCAAGATAACTAAAATGGTATTACCTGATCTAATCTAATTTCTTAATCTTGTTTTCTTTGTAACAACCTGATTTCAAGGTTTGATCCTATCCAGTCATACTGCTTTTTATTGATGTTTTTCACTTACAGCTTAAAGGTGAAGCACAAGTGGAGAATATTGAACCAGAGGATGACCATGTTGTGGTGTACATAAAAGAGGTGAGAGACATTGCAGTGACCGAGAATAATGAATGCTCGGCAGATTTTGTTTTCTGATTGCCTCGTCTGTTTTTCTTCCAACAGTTATCAAAGGAGATCCCCATCCAATATGACCTGGAGCTCATACAGGAGCTTCCAGTGTCGGACCTGAAGCCAGCTGTGGTCAAAATCTATGACTACTACCAGCCAAGTAAACCAGATACTTTCTCTGCACTAGACATCATTTACAGAGACCACTACTCACTTTAACAAACCCTGCTCCCTTTAGAGATGTACACCACCTGAAAAGTGAAAATACTTTTCAGACAAAACACAAATTTTACCCTTTTTTTAAATCTCTCCTTTTTTTTCTCTCACAGGTGATCAAGATGTGGCCAATTACAACTACCCTTGTGTTGCAGGTAACTATCTTTAATACCATTGGGCCTCATTCACCAATATCTTCTTAAGATTTTTCTTAAATCTGCTCTTAAGAAAGTTTAGAAGAAAAAGCTACGTCAGATTCATGACGTGTTTCATGACAGATTCATGACGTTAGAATTGTTCTCTCCGGTGATCTTAAATTGATGAATGCAAACAAAATCAGTCAAACAAAAGAAAGAAACCAGTCTGTGCCTTTGCTGTTAATAATTGTGTTTATTTTCTATTGTTTTTTTTTGCAGGAAATGTTTGAAGTCTGGTCGACCCTCAGCTCCTCACTGATTTTATTTTCATCCAAAAAAAAAAGAAATGCATTTTCTCAAAGTAACTAAACAGTAAACATCTGTGTAACCAGTGTATGTTTGAAACATGGAACTCGTGCCACATTCAATAAAACGCATTCAACTTCAAACAACTCTGGTGTCCATTGACCGCTGAATGTTTTGCCTGCTGTTTCAACAGATCAGTTACTGTAAGTGTGGAAAGTGGAGACATGCTCAGGAAAGTGTCTTTGTGGCGTTAATTGGAGTGAACTAAAGTTTATAAAAGAACATACCTAGATCATCTGATTAGAAGATTATAGGAAGCACTACTTTATGAGAACTAATACAACAAATATGATGAGTCATCATAACCGTATCTCAAAATAGTAGTTTCAGGATTAAATAGTTTATGACTTTCAATAGGGAGAATGGTTTCCCTCCCATGTCTACAGAGTGCCACCCCATACCTGGTTACCTGTTACCATGGAACATAGCAGCGGGCCGAGGTCATCTCTGTACGGCTTTCTGTGTTCTGTCAAGATGTGCTACTTTGTCCAAAAATGCCAAACGACAGGTAGTCTTATCCCCTATGAAATAATGCTACCAGAACAAAATAACTATGTTAATTCACTAATCACACCATATGCATTATCTGAGTGTGACAGGTCAGTTGCACTGAATTGAAAAACAATACCGATGTAATGGTAATCGGGCTGGACAGTGATTGTATCAACGGAAGAACCAGCGTCCTGGTGCTACCCCTGCTGTCCACCACTCAACTCTAAGATGTTTGTTTTATCCCCAGGTTGCTCTGCCACCGCTCAAAAGTCACTCATTCAGTGAGGTAAAAAAAAACCTGTTGTAGCATGCACGATTAATGGAAGGGATAAAGGTTGTGTTAAGTTTATTGATCGACCCAAATCTAACCATTTAAAGAGTCAAAAGATGACTGATCAGTGAGTCAGGTATTTAAAGTCCAGATTGGTTAATCATGCATCCAAGCTCAATGCAAATTAAGATAATTTGTATTTTTGTTCATTCTTTAGGCTCAAATTTCCATGTCCAGGTGAATATGGAAAATGCAGCACTTTCATTCAAAATTTTTCCAAAACGACGTACATCAGAGAGTAAGTACAACACAAGCAAGGATCTAGAAAGAGGGAACAATGTCAGTAAGAGCAAACGATCAGCTTTGAGTCCGATTGGACACACAGGTGCTGACAGGCAAAGCACAACATTGAGTTCTTAAGAGCTCTATCAGTATAGAAACCATCTTAAAAGTTGCCGTTATCTGGCCTCGAATACCTGGCCTCAAGTGAAGCCAAAAGATTTAGTGCTCCCTCCACTGACTGGCTGCAGTACAGGCCATAAGCTTCCTCTATGTTAACAGAGATGACATGGTTCAAAGCAGGGGTCCCCAAACTACGGCCCCTCCCCACATTTGGCCCGGCCCTCAGAACAATTCAGAATGCATTTTAAAAATTGTAATATATATATTTTTTTGTCATAGGCCTATAAAAGTTTAGCATTTCAAATAAAATGTTCTTTAGCTGTGAACTTTTGTCATTATTAACTCACATGTTAGGGAAGAGAAAATTTGATTCAGAATTCAGGGTATTTAACCAACAGTGTTAAGGAAAGGTGGGTCAATGCTTCCTTTATAACCTCCTTTAGCATAGGATACACTGGACCATCCTTTACCAAAGGAGATGAGATATGATGCCCCACAATTCCTTGCGGCCGCAACATTTAAAGCGACTCGCGCATCCGACCGTTCATGAACAATAACGATGACAGAAAAGGGACGGAGATCATGTAAGTTACCATCGCAATAATATGCCTTGAACAACTTTCAACTATCTTTAACCCGTAGGCGAACTATGAACGTTATGCTGATGTTGTAAAATGATCAAAGTGAGTTTAACTTTTATTATAGCCTATGCTCAGTTTGCATTCGTTATTTATCCACTTTGAGTGTTTTGGCAGCCGTAAGCAATATCATAAATAACGTTACACTTTCCTTCAGTCACAGATGCTGAAACCCTTGCCTTGATTAAGGGCCTTGAGATATTATGCAAAGCCATATAATCAGATTATAATCACCATAAAAACATCACCCTGTCTTTCAGGTAAAAAGGGATCAGAGACATTTTGAGCCAGATGATGTTTTATTCAACATATTTCATTCAATTCAGAATGTTTTGTGCATTTCTTCAGTTGTACATTCTTGTTTTACATAAATGTAACAATTAATTTCATATTTATGTTGATGTTGATTTCTGAGTGGACAGGAAGCTGATTGTTTCACTTTTCTTACTTGTAGTCTGGTAGTCTATATTGCTTTTATTTCAATCCCAACCTTGTGGTGATTAGGATTATTTCACCGGTAAGAAGGCACAGGGGAAAGTTTTTTAGATGCGCTTTTAGTAGTCCATTTTATGAACATTGTAGTTTCAACACGGCAGACCCACGTCATTAACCTCCGCCGGCCCGTCACATTTAATGACGTGGCCTAGTGGAAATGTGGTCGGATTGTCAGAGCAACAAGATCGCCTTTCCCTAAGTGCTTTATGAATTCTCCTAACATCTTTCCTTGACCTCATGACGTTTCCCCGGGGTTAAGGTAAAGTGGATAGTGAAAGGAGATAGGAGGGACAATTCGAACGCACCCAAAGTATAAACTGCATGTCAGGTCATTTTTTTAAACTCGTTTTAAGTTCAAGATATATTAATTATGGTGTTAAATGTCATGATTCCATCTGCGCCGCACACTCGCCCTCTCTAGTCCATTCTTGTGTACTTACTGCAAACTCTGCTCAGCATCGTTCCACTCCACAATACACACAGTCTATTTTCAATGGAGCCCACCTCAAGCACGTGTCCAACTGAACAGAGCAGACAGGAAGTAAGTAAGAGAACAGATAAAGCATGATGTCAATTTCAAATTAAAATACAATGTGCAGGCTCCTGATTGCATATCCCATCACTTTATCAACATTACATCAAAACAGGCACCCATTGAACAGCAATTCAATCTAGCAGCAATTGTATCTATTTTTATTTATTTTTTTGTCTTTGTTTGTTTGTTCGCTTTAGTTGTCATGTCTATGTCATGTCTATATATTCTTGTTTCATTTTGTTCACCTTTTCAAAAAAACAAAAAACAAAAAAAGAACAGCAATTCAACCTCTGAAAGACAAAGTCACATTACTCTTTATTTCAGCGTGATCTTGTAGTTCTGCTGTCATCTTGTGATCCCTCAAGTACAGCTGCATGGCTGTTCTCCGCTGTGCTTACTCTTCATAAATACAAACCTAGTGGATTGGGAGCACGCCGCCAAACAGAGCTAAACCACAGCGGAGACAGAACGCTGCGCATACGAATCCTGTGAAATCCACTAGTGACACAACAGTCATTGAACTTACGGTAACCATGATGAATGACTGCTTCAGACCTACGCAAGAATTTGTTCTGCTTTGGACACCAGAGGTGCCCTTTGACCTTTCATCAAGAAGTGAGATGTGTGTTTTTGTTATTGGCTCTTTCAGCAGATCTCGTCATCCAGTTCAACGAGAGGAGGCTGAGGCACACTTTACATTTGAAGTCTGTGGTGGTAAACATTTTGGAGAAGGGGCATTTTGGGACGCTGATAGTGAGGTGGTGAATTATGCCTATCACTCATTTAATTTAACAAAATATTGAATTTTATTGACAGATCCACGTCGTAATAATCATTTAAACCTGCAGAGGTATAGTGAGCCATATTCCTTAAGGGTATTTTAATTAAAACAATATCAAAAGATTTCTACAGAAATTCAGCCAAATGTTACACCTTCACTTACTTTTTGTTTGTGACTCTGCTGTGGAAAACAAACTATATGTGCTTTCTCTCCTCTGCGTCATCCAAAACCACCTTTTTTTTTTCCTTTTTCTCCCACTTGTTGCTGTTTTTCATGGCTAGAATCATCCCTTCGATCATTTGTATGCATTTCCCTCCATGAGGAGCTTTCTACTGTCCTTTTAAGGTTGAATGTGGGTGTGTTGAGGGCAGAATATGGGCCTGAACCATGTGTGCACATTTCAGCAGGGATTGGGATCTAAAGGGAACATTGCTTTGAGATGTGTGTAGACCATAGACTGTAAAAAATAATGGACGGGACAAGGTCCCCGGTCTAGTGAAGCTTTTATTTGTAGAGCTCCCCCTGCTGACTGGCTGCAGTATAGGTCATAAACCCCGCCTCCTCAATGAAAACAGATGGGATGTGGGTCAAACTGTAAAGCTAAAATACTCGTCACATAATTTTTTTCCAAACCTAAACTCTGCTGTGATCATTAGTTATTATCACACTATATTGTGTTCAAGTGCTCATTTTTCTGTGAAGTTTGTTTTAAATAAGTTATTTGAGGTTGAAAAACTGGATTTTACATCGTATTTGACAATGATTGACAGCCGCCGATCTTGCGTAGCTCTCTTTGTGAATAGCAAAGTTACGTAGTGAAGGAAAGCCGAGACGCCACTGAACATTTCCACTCCGTGTTTGTCTCTGTTGGACTGACAGAATGAGTTGTTCTGCTGTAAACACATCTAACCAACTTGTGGGATTTAAGGATATCTGTGTTAACTTGGTAAGTTGAAATGTTTGTTTAATGTGCTGTTTGGGGGTAATGTCGTTAGCTAGCTAGCTAACACTGAAGTAGGCTAGCTGGCTGTGACGGAAATTATTTATCTTTTTATTTCAGTAAAGAATCGGGGGGAATCCTGATAAATTATGCTGGCTGTGTTTCATGATACTACAACTTAACTGTGCTCGAGATTCACATTAATGAACAATCAGATCCGTAGTAAAATTCAGCATATAGTTGCGCATCAGCGACAATAACTTTACTTTATGGTCTGTTAAAGTAAAATAGAATATGTCCTGATGGTCTGCATTATTAATAACATTAACAGTTGGTCAGTCTGCTCAATGTGATGCAGTGCAGAATATTTCTTCATGTGTTCAGATAACACTAAACTTATTAGCTGGTTCAATAATGTCTCTAACTGTTCAAAGAAAAGAAACAAAACGGACATGTTAACATCAGCACCCGGCGGTGAAATGTAACATTTGTATAAGGATTCAAAACGGTGGATCATATACTATTAAGACTACAACAGGTTGACTTTAGTATTAATTTACTTTAGTTAATCGTAAATAACAAAGCAGTCTCAAATATTTTTGAGGAATTATAGCAAAAAAAATGAAATTCTTAAATAAAGTGAAGTACTTTGATTGCATTTCTGTGGTGTTCCTGTAGGTGACCATGATGCAGCCAGACTGAAGCAGCACGTTGTGAAGGTGGGCGCCATCATCTTGTCTTTGCAGTGCTGATTCTGAAGAGAACGCCTTCGTTGCGATGTATGTGAATGAGAGGTGGTGTAACTGGGCACATCACCGTTAAAGAACAGCGCTGCACTAAGGATGTGGAGCTGCTGGCTGTAAGCATTCGGCCATATTACCTGCCGAGGGAGTTTTCACACGTCATCGCGGTGACTGTTTACATCCCCCCCTCGGCAGACGCTGCTTCAGCATGTGAACTCATCCACAGTGGAATGTCTCAGCTACAGACATCACACCCCCAGTCTCTTGTTCTCATCTCAGGAGACTTCAATCACACTTCCCTGTCTGCCACTCTCCCTACTTTCACTCAGTATGTTGACTGCCATACCAGGGACAATAAAACTTTGGACTTACTGTATGCAAACACCAAGGATGCATCACCCCTCCCCCCCCCCCGGGCCGCTCAGACCACAACCTGGTGAGACTGCAGCTCATTTACATACCTATGGTGAAAAAACAACCCCCCACAACCAGGTATGTAAAGAAGTGGTCTAAGGAGACCACTGAGGCGCTGCAGGACTGCTTCAACACCACTGACTGGGAGGTGCTGAGCAGCCCACATGGGGAGGACATCGACGGTTTAAGTCACTGCATCACAGACTACATAAACTTCTGTGTTGAGAACACTGTACCCACCAAAAAAATACAGTGTTTCTCCAACAACAAACTCTGGGTGACCCCTGAGCTGAAAACCCTGCTCAATGAAAAGAGAAGGGTTTTTAGATCTGGAGATAGAGAGGAGCTGAGGAGGGTGCAGAAGGAGCTCAAGAAAAAAATCAAGGAGGGGAAAGCCAGCTACCGGGCAAAGATAGAGGAGCATTTACAACATAAAAATGCAAGAGAAGTCTGGAGGGGCCTGAATAACATCTCAGGTCACAGCAGAAGGCATGAGAGGGGCCCTGAAGCAGGAGACAGGGAGTGGGCAAATGAACTGAATCTGTTCTTCAACAGATTTGATTCTGCTCCCAACCCCACCCCCACCCACCAGTGCGCAGACCAGCCTGCTTCTCAGACACTCCATCTGAGTACTCTGAGTACCCTGCCACCCCCCTCAACAGCCCTCTCCTCCTCCTCCTCCTCCTCAGACGACCCCCCAACAACCCCCTCCTCTTCTTCCTCCTCCTCCGACGGCCTCTCCATAACAGCTGATCAGGTGAGAAGCCAGCTGAGGAAGATCAAGGTGAGGAAGGCCACAGGTCCCGACGGCATCAGCTCCAGACTCCTGAAGGACTGTGCAGACCAGCTCTGTGAGGTCCTTCTGCACATCTTCAACCTGAGTCTGAGACTGGAGAGGGTACCGACTCTGTGGAAGACTTCCTGCGTGGTGCCAGTCCCAAAGACATCTCACCCCAGGAAGCCTAACCACTTCAGACCTGTGGCCCTCACCTCTCACCTGATGAAGACCATGGAGAGGATCGTCCTCAACAACCTCCGCCCCCTGGTGACTTCAAATCTGGATCCTCTGCAGTTCGCCTACCAGCCAAACATCGGGGTGGATGACGCCGTCATCTACCTGCTGCAGAGATCCTGGACTCACCTGGAGAACACCGGCAGCACTGTGAGGGTCATGTTCTCTGACATCTCCAGTGCCTTCAACACCATCCAGCCTGCACTGCTCAGGGGGAAGCTAGAGAGGGCGGGAGTGGACTGTCACCTGGCTGCATGGACAACGGACTACCTCACCAACAGACCACAGTACGTGAGGCTTCAGGACTGTGAGTCTGACATGGTGGTCTGCAGTACAGGGGCCCCGCAGGGGACAGTTCTCTCCCCTTTCCTCTTCACCCTGTACACCTCGGACTTCTGCTACAACTCTGGGAGCTGCCACCTGCAGAAGTTCTCCGATGACACAGCCATCGTGGGGTGTGTGTCTAAGTCGAGCGAACAGGAGTACAGGCAGGTCATCATGGACTTTGTCGACTGGAGTGAGCTCAACCACCTTCAGCTCAACGCCAGCAAGACAAAGGAGATGGTGATTGACTTCCGCAGAAAGTCACCCCAGACTGCACCGGTGAACATCCAGGGCTTGGACATCGAGAGGGTGGAGACGTACAAATACCTGGGTGTTCACCTCAACAACAAACTGGACTGGTCACACAACACAGACATCCTGTACAAGAAGGGCCAATGTCGACTTCACCTGCTGAGACGACTGAGGTCCTTTGGAGTGTGCAGGACTCTGCTACAGACTTTTTATGACACTGTGGTGGCGTCTGCACTTTTCTATGCAGTGGTCTGCTGGGGAGGAGGGAGCACAGAGAGAGACAGGAAGAGACTGAACAGACTGGTCAGGAGGGCCAGTTCTGTCTTGGACTGTCCTCTGGACTCTGTAGAGGAGGTGGGTGAGAGGAGGATGTTAGTGAAGCTGACATCCATCATGGATAACCCCTCTCACCCCCTACATGACACTGAGGGGGCCCTGAGCAGCTCCTTCAGCAGCAGACTGAGACACCCTCCCTGCAAGACAGAGCGCTACCGCAGGTCGTTCATCCCATCTGCAGTCAGACTGTTTAATCAGACTCTTTAACAGCATCACCACCTCATGCTACACACTGTGTGTGTTTTTTTAAGAACAAAACCTTTTTTGTAGTTTTTTTGTAGTTACTGTGTAACTTTACATTATTGTATTTTTATTTTTATTATTTTTTTATTTTTTTATTTTAACTGAATGTAAATATGTTTGATTTGACTTTAACTTCTATCTTTATTTTTAATAATTGTATTCCCGTCCCCTGTTTTTATGGAGCTGCTGTAATGCACAAATTTCCCCCACGGGGGATCAATAAAGTTTATCTTTATCTTTATCTTTATCTTCACATAGGACTCAAAGGTAAAATTATCTCTCATATGATTGGACCGTGTTATTGTAACCGCTATCAGCATCAAAGTAATTTTAGTAACAATTTATAATCCTTCTTAAAATGTAAGGAAGACTAGCAGAAGATTTTAACAGCCTCTATGGTTCTGCAAGAAGTCTAGTTCATGTTTAAATTGTTCTTCTTTCTGTCTTCAAGGAAATCAATGCCCAAAGGAAACAGCAGTCCAGAGTCTGATTCCAGCTCTGGTGAGGTTCTGCACACAAATTGGCTGTCTGATTCTTTTAATGGGTAATTACCACACAACACCAAATCAGTACATTGAATTGACTTTTTTTTTAGCCAAATACTGAAGCTACTTCTGCATATTTGTCATGAAGCACAATAATCCAACTGACTGCAGTTTCTGCTCACACTGCTGAAATCATGTCTCACTGTTTAAGTTTCACAGTTGTACTGTGAGTATCTGTAATTTAAGAAATCAACAGGAGACACTGGTGCAGTGTGTGGTAAAATTATTACATTCATGTACAAATGAACACAATACTTTTCTGCAGGATTGTTCTCTCATTCCTTATCAGCAGTTGCAGTATCCTGTTTTACCCCTTTAACTTCATCATCACACCTCATTATATCGCCTGCATTTGACGCTTTTGTGAATAAGAATGGTCAATGGTCAAAAGACGTTTCACACGCGCCCTTTCTGTGACACGCTGAGAGCCTTAAGCAGAACGCCTGAGTTAACAAAGTTCATAATCAGCTCATGCTATCAGATATTGTTATCTGGAGCTTCTGGCTTTGCTGAACCAGCTTTCTCAAAGAAAGGCTGGATATGTTGAACTTGCTTCAGATACATCAACTGACCCAAATACTGATCAATAACTTGAAACAACAGCCAAATACCGCCACCTAGTGTCTAAAGTGAGTTTTGTCTAAACTAAATGTGTTGAAGTGTTTGCACTTTAGAAATAAAAGTTTCCATGGCTAACAAAAACCAGTATAAACCGGTTCTGCTCATCTGTCTGTCCCTGTCCATAGGCACACTGACTTGAAGAGAGAGGACAATTGGCTTCCATGTACAAGACACACAAGTCCCAGATTGAATCACTCTATCAGGTAAAGAGCTGTCTCACTTTAAAGTGATATAAGATGGTGGAGTATTACAGAATCATACTAAGTAAGCCACAGTCGGTCTAACACTGAGTTAATATAAACTCTATGTATATTAAAATATACAAGCTTCTGATTTCTGCCTCTCAGGTTGATTCTGCTGTTTCAGTTTTCACCTGTTAGCTCACATCCCTGGCTACTAAGTCATAGGCAAAAGTTAATTATTGTAACCTTGATTATGTCATGATTATATGAAAATATTTAATGGAATCTCATGCGTATCTTGCTATGCTTATTGGCTTTAAATGTTTAATGTTAAATAAGTTTGAAGGCCATTTATCTCAGACGAGCCGGCTGTGACAAGCTGAGCTCGTCTGTTAGCTTTGCTGTTGTCTTAGCTGTTGTTGGTCAAGAAGAAATTAATGTCAGTTCAAGGCCTTTTCAAATGTGAGCTATGAACTTAACTGCTAAATTATTTTAGTGTGACCAACACGTTGTAGTGCTCCAATTAATCAGAGACAGTCATATCAGATTTTTAAAAAGTTTATTTAAACATTTTATGAAAAAAAAACTTCAATAAACAACCCCTGGCTTCATTAACCATGTGGAAAATAAGTAAGGGAGACGATCAGGTCGAATTGCTGGAACATAGGAGAAAGTATAAAAAATAATTTAACAAAGAAATCCAAACAAAAATCAAATAAAGTATAGAGATCCTGGATGATTGTTTGACTGTTAAAATATGATGGAAAAGCAAATCCAACACCACCCACCAGCATCTGGCCTTTCAAACACATGGCAACATCATGTAAAGAAAAATAGCACCATTGAATATTGACCAGGATCTCTGTGTTTTATCTGAGGATGACTATGGTAGCCTTCTCACTGTCACAAAGCACCAGACTCTGTCCACCTTCTTCAGTTGTGCAGACGTCGATCAGCTCCTCTGGGTGATGGCAGAGAGGACTCTTCATCTGGGAGAGCTGCTGGTGTAAGGTCATTTCTACCACAGTGGATGAGCAGGGCGTCTGGCACAGGTGGAAGGAGGAGGTTCCTTCAAACTATGTGACCCCAGCCTGACCACTGTAACAGGTGTACAGACAAAGGTTGAAATGAGTAATTTTTAAGTTCTGTTGATTGTAAAATGGAAAAGAAAACATCACCTTTCTATTTAACATTTAGCTGGTGTATGACTCATTGTGATTTTAATTTTAGAAGACTATATTGTTAACAATAGCTTGTTTTTACAATCCTCTTATGAAACTTAAAAAAAATCACAGGATAGATAACTTTTAACAGATGATTTTAAATTACACACTTAGTTGTCATGAAATGTTTTGAGCGCATTGTTTTATCTCACTTAAGGTGAGAAACAAACAGTCAAATGGATACCCTACAATTTGCATATCGAGCAAAGAGAGGTGTTGAGGATGCAACGGCTGCATTTCTTAACCAAGTTTATAAACACTTGGAAACACCATCATCTTATGTGCGTATACTGTTTGTTGATTTCTCATCTGCCTTTAACACTGTCCAGATACAACTATTGGCTGTGAAGCTGTGTAGTATGGGAGTTAACCACACACTCATTAGGTGGATTCATAACTTCCTTTCTGAAAGGCAGCAGTTTGTTACCATCCATGGGAAAAACTCTTCAGAAATTAGCACTCACACTGGGGTACCACAAGGGTGTGTCCTCTCACCTTTGTTGTTTACTTTGTACACTTTGTGATTTTAAATACAAAGAAAACCAAAGAAATGATTATTGATTTTAGAAGACAGTCATCTCTCTCCCCTGTAAATATGAAAGACACAGAAATTGAAATTGTATGTTGGCACAATAATTGACAACAAACTGACATGGAACACCTACACAAAAGCAAGGTATGCAAAGGCTCAACAGTGCCTCTATTTTTTGAGGAAATTAAGAAATTTTAATGTTGACAGCACTATGCTGAAATTATTTTACAAGACTTTTATTGAAAGTGTGCTGACCTTTTGTATTCAGTGTTGGGGAGGAGCACTGTCCTTACAAATTAAGAACAAACTGGGCAAGGTTGTTAAACTAGGCAGCAAGATAACCGGGAAGCAAATGTACAGCATTTCTTTCCTGACAGACCTGTACACACTGAATTATATTACAGCTGACCCTCTGCACCCCCTTTGGTCAGAGTATAAACTCTTGAATTCAGGGCGCAGGTACAGAATGCCGAGGATGAGGATGAGGACTAAAAGAGGCATTACATCCTTTGTACCGTGCAATATTCAGCTGCTTTATACAAGAGCTGATTATACAGGACGAACTCGGCACTCTGCACTTTATTTCACTTGCTGAATTCCCTCATTGACTCATTAAGATTAAGATTTTACTTTTTATTGATCCCCGCAAGGGGAAATTTCAGTTTTTACACTCTATAAGTCATGAACACACACATGCAGAAACAGGATCCTATGGACATGCACTAATGGAGAGAAGCCAGAGTGACGGAGCGGCCCACAGTGGGCGCTCCTGAGCTGATGGTGGGTAGGGGGTTTGGTGCCTTGCTCAAGGGCACCTCGGCAGTGCTCAGGAGGTGATCTGGCACCTCTCCAGCTACCAGACCAACTTCTATATTTGGTCCGCACCGGGACTTGAACCTGCGACCCTCTGGTTCCCAACCCCAGTCCCTATACAGACTGAGCTACTGCCGCCCCATGTGATGCTTTAGTGTGTTTTTATGTGTTCTTATGTGCTGTCCTGTAAATGTTTGTTTGTATTGTGTTTTTTAGCTGTCTGTGCAAGGCAAATTCCCCTAGGGGCAATAAAGGTTTCATTCATTCATTTTAGGAAGAAGACCAGTCGTGCTGCTGCATTTTGTATCATTTGCAGGGGTTTGATAGTGCATGTAGGAAGACCTGCCAGTAGAGAGTTGCAATAATCGATGCATGATATCACAAAAGCCTGTACCATGAGCTGTGTAGCATGTTCTGACAGGTAAGGTCTGATCTTCCTGATGTTGTACAGGGCAAATCGACATGACCGGGCAATCGAGGCTACTTGAACCTTAAAAGTTAGCTGGTCATCAATCATGACACCCAGGTTCCGGGTAGACTTTGTGGGCATGAGTTTGGTTGTTCCAAGCTGGATATTGATCAGTGGTTGCATAGAGGGACTGGCTCGGATGACAAGGAGCTCAGGCTTTAAAAGATTGAGTTGAAGGTGGTGTTCATTCATCCATTTAGAGATATCAGCAAGGCATGACGAGATTCTTGCAGAGACTGTAACATCGTCTGGCGGGAATGACAGGAAGAGCTGGGTATCATCAGCATAGCAGTGATATGAGAAGCCATGAGAGCGGATTATTGAACCAAGTGAGCTTGTGTATATGGAGGAGAGAAGGAGACCAAGCACTGACCCTTGAGGTACCCCTGTGGATAAGCTGTGCGCTTTGGACACTTCTCCCTTCCACAACACTCTAAAGGATCGCCCAAAGAGGTAGGACACAAACCAGCAGAGGGCAGATCCTGAGATGCCAAGTTCAGAGAGCGTAGATAGGAGGATTTGATGGTTGACTGTGTCAAAGGCAGCAGACAGGTCTAGCAGTAATAGAACTGATGACTGATCCGCAGCTCTGGCAGCTCATAGCGATTCTGTTACTGACAGTAGTGCAGTTTCAGTAGAGTGGCCCCGCTTAAAGCCTGACTGATTTGGGTCAAACAGATTGTTTCTGGACAGGAACTCAGAGACTTGCTTAAAGACTGTGCACTCAAGTACTTTTGACAGAAAGGGCAGAAGAGAAACCGGTCTGTAGTTTTCAACCTGGGCTGGGTTTAGTGTGGGTTTTTTGAGCAGAGGGGTGACCCGAGCTTGCTTGAATGCGGTGGGGAACACACCTGTTGACAGAGAGGAGTTGATGATATGCTTAAGTGCATCATTAAGCGGAGAGGAAATGGTCTGCAGGAGACTTGATGGTATTGGGTCCAGAGGACAGGTGGTGGGCCGAGAGTCTAGCACAAACTTAGAGACTTCATCCTCAGCCAGAGAGGAGAATGAGTCGAGTGAGGCACTTTTGGTTGGTGCCTTTGGGCTGAGTTGGTCAGGCTCAGAAAACTGGTTACTGATGGTTGCAACCTTTTCAGTAAAATACGAGGCAAACATGTCTGGTGTGAACAGATCGGAGGGTGGAGGAGGAGGTGGTTGAAGCAGTGAGTTAAAAGCAGGAAACATTTTTCTTGCATCTGTCAGGGGTGCAAACTTGTCACCTTTCGGCGAAATTCGCCGTTTTGGATCCCAATTAGGTCATTTGTGTGGTTCATTTAGATCTGCAATAAAAATATTTGGGGGGGTGTTAGATCTGCGACGCGAGCTGTCATGTTTCTTGCGGCCGGTGAGCACGGTCCCGCGAACGTTAACTCGTTTCTGATTGCGGTCAGAGCGGTCTGATTGCTCAACACGGCCTGAAGAAAGTACTTCCGGGCCCTGCAGCCAATCATTGCTGCACGAACCCGTCCGCGTTGTTACAAAAATCTTGGAGGTGCACGGCTGTGCACTCAGACCCTCCGCGCCCGCGGACCATTCTCGCGCCGACCGCGATTGTGCAATATAAGCAATTTTGTTTTTCTTATTGTTTGCACTGCTTCTTTACTAGGTCTGAATGCTAAAATCTTCTGTAAATTCACAATTTAAAGCTGATATATATTTTTTTAAATCTTCCCGGGGGGGGGGGGGGGACCCCCTAGGGAGTTTGGATCCATGTCACCTTTTTCATCCCTGATGAGTTTGCACCCCTGATCTGTGGCATTGCATATCTTGTTCTGATAATATGTTGTCTTGGCCATTTTCAGGCTGAAAGAGAATGAGACAAGTCTTTGCTTATAGTCATTGAGGTCAGCGGACTGTTTGGATTTTTGCCATTTTCTCTCTGTTGACCTCAGCCCTGCTCTTTGCTCTCTTAAGACTTCAGTGAGCCATGGACTAGGTTGGGTTTTGCAAGCGGGTTTGGACACCAGAGGGCAGAGCTTGTTCAGAGATGAGGCTAGTTTGGAGCAGAGTGTGTCTGTAGCCTTGTCTGTAGAGAGTGCGGTAAAGACCTTTTGGGCAGGCATGGCAGCCATTACCTCCTTAGACATCTGAGCTGGCTTGAGCGGTCGCATGTTTTGGTGGTATGACACCATTTGTGGGTGTGTCTGAGGGAGTTCCGGCAAGGAGATTGTGAATTGAATAAAGTGGTCTGATAGATGTAGAGGGGTGACAGTCAGGTTTGCTGTCGAGCAGTTCCGAGTCAGAATTAAATCAAGAGTGTTGCCAGCTTTGTGGGTAGGAGGAGTTGGGACCTGCATGAGGTCAAATGAGGATAGGAGAGCAAGGAAGTCTGTTGCCTGGGCTTTATCAGTGTGTATGTTCATGTCTCCCATTACAATCAGTGGTGTTCCATCATCAGGGATTTCTGAGAGTAGCATGTCCAGTTCCACAACAAAATCATTCAGATTACACCCTGGTGGGTGGTAAATGATAGCAATGTACATTTTAACAGGAGCAGTAACCAAGATTGTTGTGATATTCAAATGAGGAGTTGTTGCTCAGTGGGAAGAGTTTATTGAATTTCCAGGTTTTAGAAATGAGGATACCTGTACCACCTTCACGTCCAACAGAGCGGGGTGTGTGTGAGAACACTGTGTCAACAGAAAGAGCAGCTGGTGTGACTGTGTTTTCTGGGCGGATCCAGGTTTCAGTAAGGGCAAGTGCCTGAATGTCTGACATTTTTGCAAGTGCTTGGATGAATTCAGTTTTATTCACAGCAGCTTGACAGTTCCAGAGGCCAAAAGTAAATGAAGGGTGGGTAGAAGAGGCTTTCTTAAGCAGAGACAAGTTGTTAAGATTTCGTTGTCTATGACAGATGTGTCTTTTCCTGTTCCCATGAATGACAGAGATTTCTTTGTAGCATATGTTGCGTTTAGCAGATGACCAGAGAAAATAGGTGTTGGGCCACGCAGGCTTAGGACAGGCAAACAATGGACTCGGGCCTGCACCTCTGTGAGAAGCCTCATTTGAGTTATTCACTGAGATCACAAAGAGGCCTAAAAGGACTCTTAATCCCAGAATCCCCTGCAGTACTTCACACCTACGTGTGAAGTAAGGGGGGGACCGGAACCTATCTCTTCTCATTGGAGGGGACCTGAGGTAGACCCCCCCATGAAGGGCTACAAAGCTCCAAGACTTCCATTGTTCTCCCTCTTTCCACGTGCTGACTTCAAGTGTTCGGAGACACAAGCTCACCTCCTGTTTTCTGCAACAATCTTCCTTTGTTTTAAGTTTTGGCGCGCAGGTAATCTGCGGCCGGCAGTGTTCTAAATTCCGAGCTCGGATTGTCCAGTGAACGCATCTCAGCTTCTCGGAGAGCGTCAGACTATAACAGATTATCAGAAAGATAACGGTCTTATTCCGTCCTGCAACGAAAGGACATCAACGGACATCTTTCCTCTCGACGGAGAACCAACGAAGCCGCTCTTGCCGTAAGGGACCCTCGCCGCCATCAAACGCCTCTGCACCTGGACGGACAGAAGATCTGTTTTATCGCCGGACTCCTTTTTCCTTCACCAATCGCGGGTAAAGCAATTCACAAGTGAGGCTTAATTAGGTCTGGGCAGAATTAGCTTTAGAGAGTGTTTTTAACAATTGATTGATTTGATGCGAAAACTGTAATTTTTCTCTTTGTTGGACCGTCGCGTCCTGAGTTTATCTGTTTGAAACTCTTGTTGTTCCCATTTCGGACCGCTGCGTCCTATATGTGTTTAGCGTAACAGCGTTATAACCGGGTATTACTCTTCTGATCAGAAAGGCCAGTGTAAACCGTATTAACTTACATTCGGCCATTGGTTTGTTTCTGTGAATGAAGGGAATTACTCCGAGTTGTGGTGCGGGATTCGGACTGTGATCCGGCCTCTTCAGGCACGCATTTCACTCCTTCTTTTCTCCTCCTCTAACTAACACACACAGACACACACACACACATACACATAGTCCTGTGTAGACGCACATCTGGAGACTAACTCCACCACCGCGCCATTACGCACATAGGCTACACACACACAGAGATCTGTACACTCGCGGCCATTCAAACGCCTCAGAGACACAGATCGTGTAGGGCCGAAACTCGGTCTCTTTTAGACATTAAGGCCACGTTAGGTCTTTGTTAGGTGTGCGCTATCGGAAGGGCGACCACGTGGGACGACGCAATCTCCCCCCCTTCAATTTATTAAATATAGTTATTAATTATTAATAATATTAGTAATTAAGTAACTAATTTGAGACTGATTTGAGTGATATTTTGGTTATATTTCCCTGAGTACAGGTTGGTGCCCCAAACGAGATTAAACATAGTTTAATTATATTGTTATTTATATTATTAATAATTAAATATAATTATTAAAGAATATAACCAAAGTTAACTTGATACAACCCCAACATAGGCAAAGCAGTAGTCATGGATGCCCGGGCTCTGTGGCCACGCTGAAGCGTCAGAGCTTGTTCTGCTGGCAGTTTCGGATTCAGACTCTTTTAAGCTTGGATTTTCGTGGAAAATTATAAAGTTATTGTTTTTTTTACTTTAGCTATATAAACGAATGTTTTGTTTTCCTAACTAATAAAGCCCCTTTGAATAGAAAGTAATTGAATTTAAATTGATGCCCGGTGTTTCGATAAAAAAGTGACCCTGTTATCTTGTGACTTTCAGCAGAATGCGCCTGTGGTTGTCATAGCTACATGCCTATTTGTTTATTTTATGTTATCAAATACCTACCATATCTTATAGGAATGGAAATTATAATTTTAGTAAAACTTATTGATGAGGCCATTCGTGAGGACAGCTACTTAGCCTCTCTTTGTTTTTGAAAGCTGTTTTAACTGCGACAACTCCGGACGGTTTATGCTGGAAACATTCAGCTGAAAGTCATCACTTAACTGGGTAACTGGTCAAACCGAAACACCCGGTACGTATAACTAACACTTTAACATGTATAAGTAGAACAAATCGAGAAGTTTCTGTTTGGTTTCGTAACCGAATGTCTTTAAACAACTATCACTTAATGAGTGATGGGATGTGTGATATCTGAAAGGTGTAATAATAATAGCAAATAATTTTGTTGTGAAAGTTAAACGGAACAACACTTTTGGCTAGTTTGCGGAGTACTGATTTCTGCATTTTCACTTCGGATGTATGCTTCTGATTCAACAAGTTTGAGTAGTTTATCAATGCATGAGGTCAACTATGTGTTAACCTTATACTATTTAAAAAAAATAAACAATAAAACCAGGCAGTTATTTACTTTTTAAAGCTCCTTGGTGACAACTTCTGGCAGAAGCTACATATATTTCCCATCGTCCAATGGGAGAGCAGTACATCGAGCCGGACACAAATATTGACCAATCACCGCACTCCAAATGACGGAGAACACGGAGAAGGGGATTCATTCATGCAGATACCACCGGGTCATTTCTAGTAAAACTCACCGGACAACTCGCTCCCTCTGACATGTCGATGGTTATTTTCGCTCTGTCGATATTGTACGAATCAACAGCGAGTTTTCAGCAACACATACGCCATTTAAAACAAAGATCTTGTTGAAAAAAGACAGATCCCCCCCCTCGTGTAGCGCCACTATGAATGAACGCTGAACTCGTGATGTCATTGGACAGTTTAGGGGTCGTTTCCTGGTTCCGTCTGCCAGTTTCCTCCTGCAGGGAGGGAACCCACACATCTCAGGGAGCCTCACGTTGGAAATCTACTCAAGATACGGGTCTGTCTTTTATCTTTAGAAGCTGAAGTAAATGATCTGAAGAAATGCAGAAATAAGATGCAAAAAGTAACTAAAGACAGTCCAGACCAGAACTTCAGAGTGATATCTGAGGGTCTTTTTCTTCTTCTTCTCTGGGAACTTTTGTCGGATCGCAAACAGCTTAAAGGTGCATACCGCCACCTACTGTACAAGAGTGTGTATCATCATGTCACTTACCTTCACTAGAGCCTTCACCTTCTGCCTGTCACCCTTGTGTAATATAAGAACGAATAAAGAGCCCCTCTGACAGCTCTTGTCCCCTCTTCTTCAGTATTTCTCTCATTACATTCACGCCCTGTAGCTCTGATTTTCTCTTTTCAATCTCTCTCTCATTTGCATACTTATACAATGTTATAATGTATGTTCTACATTTTTCTTAGTGCCGCATCTTTCACACTCATCACTGTTCCTTTTCCCCATCGTGTCATTCAACTCAGTAGTATAAGTCTCATTATGATGATTTCCTCCCTTCTATTGCTTTCTCTACAGCTCTTTGTGACAACTGATTTTTGTATTTTGTACAATCCCCTTCCTTTCTGATCATCATCACACCTTTTCTGCCATATTTCTGTTCCCTTCTTTTTAATCACTGCTTTTCCTTTTTCTTTCCCAAGAGGGATTGGGACAGCAATTAAAAAAATTACCCAGCAATTTATTTTTCCAGTGCCCCTTTTGCTAGTTTGTGTCAGCACACTCATTTCCTTTCACTCCCTCGTGTGCAGGAACCTGACAAAAGTGTACTACACCTCTGTGAAGTCTTTGCAACATGTGATGAAGTTCTCTGAGTAACTCTTCTCTGTTTGTGTTTGACTGTAGAGAGTCTGTGCATACCACCACCCTATCTGGCCTTACCTCCTCCACCTGCTGTAGACTCATAATCGCTGCCACTATTTCTGCAGTATATAATGATAGTTGATCTGATAATCTTTTGGAGATAATATATTTCAAATCCAGGTATGTACACACCCATTCCCACACATCCATGCTCATTCTTTGATCCATCTGTGTACATTTTGAGGTAATTGAAATAAATGTTTGTCAGGTAAACAATTGTTTTAGCGCCCACTTTGTTCATTCTCCATTCTCTTTTCATTTGTATGGCACTCATGTCTATCTTTGGCTCAGTGTACAGCCATGGAGGTAAAACCACCGTCAGTCTCGGTCTCTGGGGAGGTAGTGGAGGTAAAACCATAGACTGGGAAAAACTGGAGGTAAATACCAATATTTACAGTCTATGTTAAAAACCACAAGCGTGAGCAGACAGTTTGCGTCCACAGAGTTGCAGCACTGACGTCTGGTGGCCAAAGATTGGTACTGCAACCATGAATTCTCTTGTTGGGTAATGGTCACTTTATAAACTCTTCTGATTTCTGTAGATAAACAATCCAGTTGAAGACTCCAAGTTACCAGAAACAACTATCATAAATACTTTTGTTATAAAAGCACGTGCATAACAATATTCTGAACTTTTTTTCTAAATCTAAATTGAATTATAGAAATGAACAAACAATCAGACATATCAGTCAACAAAAAAGATATAGGTACAAGGGAAATTGTCAAAATACTACCACTACTATACTACTGCTGATACTACTACTTCTAATAATAATAATAATAATAATAATAATATTAATAATAGTTCCACAGACACACGGACAGACTCATTTAGAAAAAAAATCTAAATTGAATTTATTGGCATGGATATTTGTTTACTAACACAAGAGACTCAAAATAACATTTTAATTCAAACTTAAAAGAGGGGGTGACCCCACAAGGTTGCTGGTTGTTTCCTCAACAGTAAATCACAGTTTTCTTCTTGTGGGTGATTTTGACATTATAAGGAAGAAAAGCTGTTAAAATCTGCGCTGCCATCCAGGTTCATGTCGTTGGGTATCCCAGCAGCGACATGGACAGTTACACTACAACTTAGCCACGCCTCTAATTATGCCACTTCATGAATAATTTTCATAAAGTTATTCAAAAATAACCCCAAGTAGAATTTGAACCAATGTCTAAGTGACACCACCCATTATTTACTGCAGGGGGTTTGGAGGACAGTTGATGGCGGTCGCTATGCTGGAAATGCTGTCTCAACCTAACTTTCACTCAACCTAATGACATGCTAAGAGCTGGAACTGAGGCAAGTCCTCCTGACAAACAGCCTCACCGCTAGAGTTCATCCCCTATACAGCGTGTGCCAATCGAGACATGAGCTAATCAGACCTATTTAGATTTTTTGAACCAGGCTGTAAACATGTTCATTTCTGCTGTAAAAACAGGCTTTTTAGAATGGGTGTGTATGTGACTTCTGGGACTCCTGGTGCCAGCCTCTAGTAGACACTGGACAAACTGCAGAACTGAATTTGAACTTTCGCACTGGCTTCATTTTTGAACATCCAATGTAGCCACTCGGTTTAGGCAGCCAGCCTCAAGCAATTGATGAAATGCAGTCTTCAACTTGTACCAGTAATATTCTGATGATGTAACTCTTCTGGATACCTAAAACAAAAGTGAATGGAGGACTTGCCGGAAAAAATGCTGTTTCACTGTGATGATTTTTAAAGATCAGGTGAATTTTTACTCCATTGTTCTAAAAAGCCTTGTGGTATAGAAAATGGTTGTATGGACGTTATTAATCCAATATGTCTTTCTCAGGGAAGAAAGCAAGCAGGAACCTCCAGGAATTAGAAATAAAGCCAATAATAATGCACCCAGAACTGCAGGTCCTCAAGTAGCCCCTTCAGATGTATCACCCCAGGAAACAGGTAAAGATGAGGAGAGAGTACTATCAGTGAGGATACAATTATATAATGACTGTTACTGAGTCTCACATTAAAGATGCTTGTGCAGAGCTTTGCAGAGCCCTGGATCGGAACAAATGCAACACGATAAGATCGATCCGGATCCAAAGTAACCTGTATGCTTCAGTTTTTGGTTCTTGTTTTTGTTGTTGTTCACATGTGCATATCCTCTCCTAAAATCAATGACATTTCTCATTTTCAATAGTTGACATGTTGTCTTTTAAATAAAATATGAGGGTTTAATGTTTCTCAAATCATCACATTTAACAGTTCTAGTAGGGAGAATATGACTACACATGTTCATGCTGTGTTTTATACTGGAACACAATGAGAGCTTCATTTTCTGAATTTTTACCGATTTAAAAATTCATCATCCCTATCAGACAAAATTCATATGAAATCTTTGGAGAATCGTTGGGATTGTTGTTTGACCTGTAAGTAGCACTATCAGCAAATGTACCACTTACTGTATTGTGACCTGTGACAATATTTTGAAGAGAGCCCTGATGGTCTTATCAGCCCACTAACGTTTACTCTCCAGTGTGTTTGCATAGAGGTCAACCGTCCCATGCTGGGTCAAGTGCAAAAACACAGAACTGAATTACTGCAACACTGATTTGTCTTGCTTTCTTTTCTCTCTCAAACCATAGCTAACACACATACCATAATTTCACTCAATGTTTGTGTAATCTTTGTTTTCTCCTTTACCGTAAGAAGTGGAGAGGTGGAGGGGGATTAAGGAAACTTCACAGGACCTTGTTGATGTTTACTCATAACTGATAAATAAAACACATGATAATATTTATAATTATAAGAATATGTCTGAAACAAAGAAAAGAAAAAGAAAAATCCACTCTAACGGTGCACTATGGAGTTATTAGAGAAATTTGAAAGTTAAATAAGTGTACATATTCAGTGTTATGTTCATAACTCTATACACAAACTGTCCTCATGGGGAAATGTGGTCCCTGTATCACTGTTTGAAGATAAAATGCTACGCGAGAAGTTATGGTGGGGGGTCCGCAACTTTGAGTAAAGTTTGTGTATTCAGTTCAGAAAATATGGCAGAAAGCTAATGTCACTGAGAGTCTCGTCATTTAATGTAATATGTGACAACTTGTGAAGAACCTTTTGGTCAGTTATTTCATTGTTTAGCCACCTCATGCATCATTTAAGAAAGACACAGTAAATCTAAGCACATTGTATAACATCGAGTACTTTGACAATTTTTTGATACCACGTGTTTTAAAACGTTAAGATCTCTTTGATTTGAATGATCAGTATCAAGACGTACCAAACCTTTAAAAAACAACATCTGCGGGGCGCTGGTGGCACAGTGGTTAGTGGGCGTGCCCCATGTGTGGAGGCTGTGGTCCTCAAAGCGGGCGGCCCAGGTTCAAATCCAACCTGTGGCTCCTTTCCCACATGTCATTCCCCCCTCACTCTCTCCCTGATTTCTGACTCTATCCACTGTCCTATCTCTCCAATAAAGGCACAAAATGACCAAAATAAATCTTTAAAAAAAAAGACATCTGCTTCATCGTAGGAGAGGAATGAATCCATCAACAATTTTCGCACAACTCTACTGGAAACGTTGGCAATGTTTTTGTGCAAGACAGTGTACAGGAGTTTGCCTGTAAATGTTGATAATTGAAACAGAAAATGACCCAATATTGGGCGCCTTGGACTTCTATTAGTAATACTGTGGTATCAAAACAGGTATAGATATCATTTGATTTGATGTGCAGCCTGCTCTCTAGTGGATTATATGTGTACTGCATGTGTAGGGTTGTATTCATCAGGATTTAACCTTACAGCAAATAATTCAGATTTTTCATTTTTTTTTTTGTTCATGATTGCCCAAGTTTAATCTAACCATTTTAAAAGTGTGTATGATGATTCATGAGTCATTGAGCTTTGAAACTTGCCTGATCAAGCTGGTTAAGAGGGTTTATTTCTGTTAGCCTCAAACGCTGTATTAACTTGATATTTATAAATGATTGACATATGAAAAACAAATAGAGGAGGTAAACAAATAGAGCAGGGAGTCGAATAGAGGACTTACTTAATTACCTGTGTGTGTGTGTGTGTGTGTGTGTGTGTGTGTGTGTGTGTGTGTGTGTGTGTGTGTGTGTGTGTGTGTGGGGGGGGGGGGGGGGCTTTATAAGTGATGTCCAGTCTAAGGCTCGCTGCAGTCAGTCATGGATCGTCCTGGGACTCAGATGTGGACACTTTGTGTCTTGATGACCTGGATGTGCGTCGCTCTGGCAGCTCCGTAAGTTTACCTGCAGCAATTCAAAGAATTTCTATCATGTTTTTTTTTTTTTTTTTAATCAGTCAGTTTGTATGAATCTTTTTTTTTGGTGCTGCATCATCCTAATGATTCACCCACTTATGTTAATTTGATATTTAGAAATGATTGACATAATGGAATTCAAATAGAGGAGAATACAGGATTATTTACTTTTTTTTGTGATGTATGTGTTTCTTTGTGTAGACATTACATGGTAGCTATACCTGCAGTTCTCGAGGCTGGAACTGAATCTCGCTTCAGCGTGAGTCTCATGAATCCCAGCGGGATTATGTTCATGACTATCACTTTGAGGACCAAGCAAGCAACTCTGACACTCTTGCACAAGATATCCAGTCTGGAGTTTCACAACGTCTTTAAGTTCCAGGTCAGCTATAAAGATGGAGTTTGACGAACTTTGTTTATTTCCTAAAAGTCCATTGAGAGTGTTAAAGCCAGTGAAAACCTAAATTCAAAAAGCCATCCAGGTCATATAGGTGTTTTGTACTCAAAACAGTTGTAATCCAAATTTGCAATATTGTAATAACAGTTTCTATTACTATAAAAGTTGTATTGTCCAATTAAGAAAAACGTCTAAATGCTGCTCTTTGGCTGTTTTCACTTTCTCATCTTTATTTAACGACTAAACATTGGATCAAGGTTTTCAAAGTTTTGTCAACATTTATTTTCAAACATATGAGCTGATTATGAAGATTCAAATCCTCGATGACATCTATGCAGTTTTACTTCAAACCAAATTTGCAAGAGGATTAATCCAACAATCTTTAAGTTTGATATCTTCAAAGTGACTTCATAAGAAACTGTAAGACACATATTTGTCACACGAGAGCCACTAAAAACGCAACTTTAACACAAGTCATGAGCATCAATATGAAGCTTAATGGTGTCCCGACAAAGGGTGTTCATCCTCAAAACATTTAGCAGATATAGAATGTGAGAACAAAGGATTAATCTGAAATAATATAATTTGTTCTGTCTGAACCGGCCACGTAGTGTCTGCTGTTATTGATTACTGTCTTTGTTGCATTATTGTTGCTTTGTCAGTTTTTTATTCTTATTTTTGAACTGCTTTCACAATTACTCAATCGATGTAACTTTAAAAGAATAAGAGGTACAATAAGATACTTCATTTTCATCTTACACCCTTTCAGAACAGATGGGTTATAAATGTAGTCTTTATATTAAGTATGATGTCATTCATGGTTTCTGCTGTTTTCATTTTATGTTAGAAACAAAGGAAAAGAGAAAATGAAATAAGAGCAGCTTGAATACTATTACTCAAGGTTTTCAACAGAGTCTACAAAAGAATTAGGTTCACTGCAGTTTTGTCGTCATGAGTTTTTTAAATATCTAATAGAGCTCTTCTTCCCACACAGGTTCCATCAGGGCTGAAAGATGAGGTGGCAGATTTTGAGGTGGAGCTCCAAGGGGAAACGTTTTACTCAAAAGAAGTCAGGAAAGTCATGTTCAGAACCTACGAACCAATGACATTCGTCCAAACGGATAAACCGATCTACCTCCCAGGACAAACAGGTAAAAACCTTTAATGCACGAGTTATTAAAAAACCATACCAACATGTTTTTAATGTTGTTTTTCTACTTGTTTGGATACACAAAGTGATGTTCATTTTTTCTATCAATAATTTTGAAGTTTGAAGTAGTTACAGAGTTGTCCTCTACAAGTGGTACCGAAAGCGGGGGTCGGGACCCCCTAGGGGGTCATGAGATACTGAGTGGAGTCCCGAGATGCCTTCTTAAAACAAATACAAATTTAAATTGATTTAAAAACAGATCGCGAAACTTTACAAAAACGTTGCTCAATTCAATAGAAACCATGGTCATTAAGGGATTATTGTCTGTTGCTCTTTCCAAATAAAAACACTTCACACAGAAGCGGCTGTGGCTCAGTTGGTATTGGTCAACTCTCAACCGGAGGGTTGGGGGTTCGATCCCCAGTTTGATCCCCAGCTCCTGCAGCAGCATGTCCGATGTGTCCTTGGGCAAGACACTTAACCCTAACCCCAAATTCTTCCCCCTGCAGCAGCGCAGAAATGTGTATGAATGGGATTAGTAACTTCTAATGGATACTTTACACACTGTAGCGTGTGAATGGGTGAGTGTGACATGTTGTGAAAAAGTGCTTTGAGTAGTCAGAAGACTAGAAACAGGCTATACAAGCTCAAGTCCATTTACCATTTACCATAAAGGGACTTGAGTTCGTATAGCCCATTTCTAGTATTCTGACTACTCGAAGCGCTTTTTCACAACATGTCACACCCATTCACACACTGAAGGCCGAGGCTTCTATGTAGCAAGACAATCAGAAGTAACTAATCCCATTCATACGCCACCGAAACAGAGGGAGCAATTCAGGGTTAAGTGTCTTGCCCAAGGACACATCGGACATGTAGCTGCAGGAGAGACGACTCTACCAACTGAGCCACAACCGCCCCCTTTTTCATTTACCATTTACACCACCTCTGTGTTTGTTTATGAAATTTGTCCTCTTAGTGCTACAGACGAAACATGGACATTATGTGTGATCTGCTACTGGCCTTTCTTAACATTCAATTACTAAAATAAATGTATGATTTTATGCTGTTGTGTTCTTTTGTGTTGATCTAATGTCAGTGTTTGGAGGCCTTTTAGGGCGTGTAATGTTTTTTTCCCCCTTTAATAAATACAGTTGAACCAAGATGATGTAAACAATATGGTTTCACTTTTGACAGTTTATTAAATCTGTATGGACTGTTTCAGCTTCCTCTGAATTCTTCTCCTCTCTCAGTGAAATTCAGAGTGGTCACCATCGACACCAAGTTCAGACCTGTAACCCAGCTGGTGAGTGTTTGAACCGACATGCTCCTTCTTTACATTTACACCGTTAACTCGGGTATGTTTGCTACTATATTCTAATACACTGGTTCCAAACCTGGGGGCGCCAAGGTTGTCAAAATAAGTTTTGCACATACATGTATGAATAAAATCATAAAAACATACTGGGAAATGAATACAAAGGTCTTTTGGTAAGAACACATCTGTAGGCCTATTCTGATGGTATTTTATCAATGAAAATTATTAACATGTATGTTCATCCAACATACTGTATATGCCCTGTTGTTAATTTTTGTAGCTTTTCATGACTCCTAAAGATAAACCTGGGCTGTACAGCCAGTGTGGATACATACCTTTTAAAATCAGTAGTTCAAACCAGAGAGAATCATATTTACAGAGTGAATCTTTTATTTATATGTCATCAATTACTGAAGAATACTAACTGTTTTTAAGTTGTTTGCTGTCTGTCTGTCTGTCTGTCTGTCTCTCTGTCTGGCTGGCTGGCTGTCTGTCTGTGTGTCTGTGTGTGTGTGTGTCTGTCTGTCTGTCTGTGTGTCTGTCTGTCTGTGTGTCTGTGTGTGTGTGTGTCTGTCTGTCTGTGTGTCTGTCTGTCTGTGTGTGTGTGTGTGTCTGTCTGTCTGTCTGTCTGTCTGTCTGTCTGTCTGTGTGTCTGTCTGTCTGTCTGTCTGTCTGTCTGTGTGTGTGTCTGTCTGTCTGTCTGTCTGTCTGTCTGTGTGTGTGTCTGTCTGTCTGTCTGTCTGTCTGTCTGTCTGTCTGTCTGTCTGTCTGTGTGTCTGTCTGTGTGTCTGTGTCTGTCTGTCTGTCTGTCTGTCTGTCTGTCTGTGTGTCTGTCTGTGTGTCTGTGTCTGTCTGTCTGTCTGTCTGTCTGTCTGTCTGTCTGTCTGTCTGCAGTAGCCTGTGTCCAACGTTTCTAAAAAATCATATCAAAAATAATTGTTTTGGATTAAACAAAAGGCGGACAACAATAATTTGGGGGACATGACAGGTAGAAAGATGTTTTTATTTGAAGGTGAAAATACTCTTATAGTGCTTCATGTTTGGCAGATAAATCGCTATATCACAGGAACGCTGGATTAAAACTGGGAAAATGTATTTGTCATTTTATGGTGACTTTAACAACAACAAACATGTCCTTTAAACATCTCTCTTTGTCTCTCCCCGCAGTACGACATCATCGACCTTGAGGTAAGGCGATTTGTACACATCATTTATTCTCATCTAATTCTAGTATTTTTACTTCCTAGTCTCTATCTATATCTAAGTGCTCATTTTCTTATACTATGAAGATGAGGAAGTGATCTAAAATAACTTCAAACAGATTGTTTTACATTTTGGTTTCTAGTGAACCTCATAGTTGCAAAGTTTGTGAATGTTTTTGTGTTAGATCAACTGTGTTACATTTAATGTTTTTGACCTTAAGGGCCACCATACACCATCTGTAACTGTACGCTAAATTAAGCCTACCTTTGAATAGATTTGGATCTATTTGAGGCTGGAATTAAAGGTTGTCATACTTTAGTCTTAGAGCTTTATTAAAAGTGTGTGGCTCAGTTTCTTCTGTAATCTTGTTGCAAAGAAGCTGAAAAAGAAAACACAACAAAGAGAACAATAGCATACTTTTATTGTCTTGCATTTAACAGGACCCTAATAGCAACAAGATTGGACAGTGGTTGAAAAAAACATCCAATGGCAAAATATTGCAGCTGTCCTTCTCCTTGAACTCTGAGGCCCGTGAAGGATTCTATAACATCATTGTGTCGATTGGGGAAAACAAAATTTATTGGAACTTCAAGGTGGAGAAATACGGTAAGTTGTGGGTAATTAGTTTTTCTTCCATTGCAATACATTTTTTAATAAAGCGACATTCTAACAATGCAAGCAATTATTGTTTGTCTGCAGTTTTGCCTAAATTTGATGTAAATATAAAGGCACCCGATAAAGTCAGTATTGGGCAGGAAGAAATTGAAGTTAAAGTTTGTGCACAGTAAGTCAAATCTCTGTCACTCCTGACACTCTTAAATAATCTAAAATAGTTTCACTTTGGGAAGAAACTGTTTAAAAACATTCTTAATAATTTTCTCCATCTCTTCAGGTACACATACAAACAGTCTGTGCCAGGCCTTATTACAGCTGAGATGTGCAGACCTCTTTATCAGTATATCAGGGAAACAGAGGATATAAAGCCCCCTTGCTTCGTGAAGACAATGACGGTACAGTTGCCATAGTGACATGCTCATCCCCCTGCTGCCAAACCTTTTTTTAAAAATATTTTTTTGTATCATGTACTGTATCATATTTTCTTTTAGGCGGATGAGTCAGGATGTGCCACTTTTTTCTTTGAGATGTCCACTTTCAAGAAAATTGTAAAAGTGGTGCAGGCGTCGCTGCTGCTCAGTGCCAAAGTGGAGGAGGAGGAAACAGGCAAGACTACGACTTCAACAACATTAATATTTTGAAAAGAGTTATACAATACAGGTAGATATCACAAAGTATAAAAAGAGTTGTAACACGCTGGCCTCTTTTTCAGGAATAACACATCAACAAGAGAAGAGGATTGAGATTTCCTTTGTTATCGGAAAGCTGATATTTATTGACACACCAAAGCTTTACACGATGGGATCAGACGTGGCAGGAAAAGTAAGTATGATTCTCAACATCAGGAGAGGTTTGTTCTGGAAAAGAATGATCCAGATTTGGAAATCCTTTTTTCTATCCGAGTACAGGTAATCCAGTTTACTTTGACCAGAATTTAAATTAATTAGGACTCTAATTAGGACTTTCTAATATATACTTTGTCCACACGGGGGCGCCAAAATCCACACAAATAGAGAGAGCCTGACAGTTGCTTTTTATCAAATATCTTTTGTTTAATATTGAAGCAAAATTAATTTTTTTTAAATGTCTACCTCATCGGCTATGTCATAGTAACAATCAAGCAATTCAAGAGCAAAATCTTTTTTCAAAAGTCTAATGGTATATCAACAGCATTGTAAAAATGCTTTGTGAATTTTGTTCAACTAATTCATATGTTTTATTACATCTTGTTCCTGTAACCAGAATCCAGCTCTCTGCTGGGATCACAATATTTCAGAATTTTTGGATCAAAGTTATCCAAGTCTGACTCAAAATGATTGAACAACACAAACTTAATGTTTTATCTCTATATAAAATCCCCCCTCCAACTCACATTTTAGTCACATAATGTTACTGATAATATGATTTATATTATAGTAGTCAGTCACTGCCTGGTAAGGCTATTGTTAGCCCGTTAGCGCTCGTTATCAGAGCAGCTTGTGCTCTGTCGCTCTGCTCCACACACACACACTCTCACACACTCTCCTCCTGCTCTCTGACTGGCAGCGCACACACATTTCTCCGCTCTGCTGTTTGTATTTTAACGGACAGATTAGATGCACAGTGGGGGGAAAAATGGATCTTTAAAGTAAGACAGAACACCTCTAGCATTTGAGTCCCATCTTGAAAAAACCATACTCACATGTCATCAGAATTTTTTTTTTGATCAAATTTCTATTTTGAATGAGTCAATTTGTCATCTTCGCCGTGGAATAAAAACAGTTTATAATCATATTTTTTGTTAAAGAAATTAACACTTTCTTGTTATACCTGATGTCATCTTATTACAATTTTTTCACAATCTTTTTAGAAGATTTGATCCAATGGATTGCTTTAAAGGTCACGTATTATACTGCTTTTCAAAAAGTTTAAAGAAGTCTCAGAGGTTCCCAAAGTATGTAAATGAAATTTCTTGTTGTAAATCCACTCTGAGCCTGTATTTTAACATTCCTATTAACGCCTGTATTTCAGCCCTGCCCAGAAGAGGCTGTTTCTGTGTCTGTAGCTTTAAATGTAAATGAGGTGTGTTTGACCACGCCCCCTCTCTGGAAGGTGATGTGATGTCTTGGGCTTTCTTGCAACATGCCCATTTGTTAACAGGGGAAAGGCAGACTCAGAGGACAGAACAAACACCTGACATGGGTGTGTCACCCTCATGGGGGAGGGGTTACTCCCCTCTGTGATGTCACAAAAGGAAAATCTCCAAACAGCGTGTTTGAGCACACAAGTGGAGCAGGCAAAAGACGGAGAGGATGAACTTTTCTCATAATTGTTTTTTTAGACAGGCTAGAGACACATACGTATTGGTGTTTTTGAAAAACACGGTAAAGTGTTTTTTGCATTATACTGTATGTGACCTTTAATGCCATCAGATTACTTTTAAACAGCTGCTGTCTATAGTCCCTTTTTAACATGACCACTTAAGAAAAGCTGAAGTTCTTCTTTAGGGGCTAGACATTTGGACTGCTAACCAACAGAGTATTAATTGGCTATATATCCATGATCTTTTATCAATTAAACAATATAAACACCATTTAATATTTTGGAAGACATCTTTTATTTTTTTTAAATGTCATACTTTTATCATGATTCTAATATTTCTTGAACACTTAATGGGCTGGATTGATGTTTTCAGAGAGCCTGATTGAGTCCATAGGTATAGTCACTGAAGTATTGTGCAGCCTCAGTGATACGCCTCTGTGCTTCGAACAGATCAAAGCAGTTGATTACGACGATACACCCATTCCTGACATGCCGGTGTACCTCTTCGAGGGTGAAATTTGGTCAGAACGACTCAAACAGACTCTCACAACTGACTGTGATGGAGTCGCAGATTTCACGTTCAGCACAGATGGATATAATGGTGATATCTACCTCAGTGTAAGTATAAATACAACACTTGATTTTTCTAATCACGATTATTTGTAATACAGTAGTGGTGGTTCTCCAAAGCTTCCTGACCCCTCATGAGCTAATTTGTAGTGTTTCTTCTTCTGCAATGTAGCCAAGTAACAAACCTGTGAGGAGACCACCTTCCAATTTTGAAGAGGGATACTTTGAGCTATTAGAACACAAGATTTCCATGACCCAGGATGTTTCTGTGGATAGTAAAACAGTGAGCTCCCTGGAGGTGCAGAAGAAGGAGAAACCAATTCCCTGTGACACAGTGGAAAAAATTTCCGTCAAATTCACCATAGTGGGAGAGAAACAAGGCACTGCGACTTTTATTTACGTGGTAAGTGATGGATGTTCTCTCAGGGAAGATGTTTTGAAAATGATTTTTACATCAGATTATTGACACCTGTCTTCAACGTTTACTTTAGTGCCTTTCATTTATATTTCTGTCAAGAACAATTTGGTCTTTTTTCAAGGGCATGGAATTACAATTTGAAACATGACCTAGATTTGTCGCTTGCATTTTTATTAATTAAACTAATTACATTTTGCACACAATGCTCTGACCTCAAGATAGGGATCAATTCAGAGGTCAATATGAACTCTGGAATTCTATTGATTTTTAGATTTGGCAGCAAAAAACAGAGCAGAGCATTAAATCTGGGTTAGATAGCTCACAGAACGCAAGAAGCGGTGAAGCTGTACAGAGGAAATCTGCACAAGCAACCAGGGTGGGATTTGATTGAGAGGCTGATTTATATCTTTTTTTTTCATTATTAGTGTTGGTTTAGTCAAGTTAGAGCCCTTAAAGATAGCTAAGTTGTGGTGCGTCCCACTCTCTCCCCCAACATGTCCTGTATCTCTTCAGCTGTACATTCAATTATTGCAAAAATATTGCCCAAATAACTTAAAGACTACTTAAGAAATGAGGTTTTACCACTGCATTACTCATTCTCTGATCTCATTCTCAGGTCTTAGCCAGAGGAGCCATCGTCATGCAAGGATATGGCAAGATTGAAGTGCAAGATCAAACAGGTTGATAGCAAATGATTTTTAGGCTGGCTACACACTAGACAATTTTCTAGATTTTAAAAAACGTGAGAGACCACAGACACAAGGACAGTTTCAACTGTTTTTTAATGATCGTCTGATCACACACATGAGACGATTTGGCCAAACCACGAGACCGCACAGCTGACATTTGGAATAAAGATTTCACAGTAACGATTCCACGGACACGAGATGTCACAAACAAACTTGCATGTTCAAACATGACTTCAGAAGATAAAATTGAGGACAGCTGATCAGTATGTCTTGTGTGACGCCCACAAAATGTGTCGTCACATTTTATGTAATGTGTCTATGTTTTTATTTTGGAATAATATTACCAGGAAAGATCATCACTAATATGTGCTACAATAGCCAGATAACAGTACACTTCAGTGTCGCCAGCAGGAGGCAGTGTGGCACTGGGCTTCTCCCATGCATGGACTCTCTTTGTTACGGGACTCTCGTTTCTTCCTCATTCTACCGAGTCAAGCTGAACTGAAAAGAAGCACAGTTGCCTGTCTCATTCTTTTCTTCTGTTATACAGAAATTCTCATCTGCTTATGGGATCTCATTTTGAGACCTGTAACAGATTTGTGGGGGCTCATCCGGGATCTGCATCGCCTGAGTAACAGCATTCTGATCCAGTGATCTTTGGACCCGAGTGCCAGGCTGACGACGTGTGGCTGGAAGGAAAGGGGATTTGCAGTAGGCAGCTCAAGAGGTGAAAGGACCAGGTTATAGGGGCCCAAGCCTAAGGAGTGCAGCATTGTTAACCCACCAGACTACAGCACACAACATGTCTGACAACAAGAGAAAGAAACGTATTTGGTCCATTAGAAAAAGACTTCATCAGTTAAGAGCAGATGAGGCATATGAAATCGCCATTCACCTTGATCCAGTCAAAGGACTTAATGTATGACCACGCTATACCTCAAGTTAGCATTGAGGGTGAAATTAGTAGTCCGGTCAGGTCAACTCAAGGGTCACCAGCTACTGCTGATGTTAAAACACCTGGGTCAGACAGCCTACATCCCTCTATAAGAAGAGGTAACCTCAATAGCCTGCACACATCCAACCCACCTGTCAGTCACCCATCATCTTCTCACTCACCTCAACTGGCTGCAGAAGAGCCATCTGTCCTCATTAGAGAGACCCCTTCGAGATCTTCCACTGCTTCAAAGAAAAGAGTTCAAGATACATGGAGGACAGATCAGTGACACTACAGCAGACATTAGTTTTAACAGCATATGCAAGCAGATCCAGGAAGGACGCAAAGAACAACATTCTGACGATGAGCTCATTAAAGGGGTCCTGCAAATTATCAAGAGTGGAAATTTTTAGAGATATGCTGACAAACAAAGAAGATCTTACAGTCGCCGAGCTGGAAAGTTTCCTACAGTCCCATCTTGTGGAGAGGAGTTGTACAGAGCTCTTCCAAGAACTGATGTGTGCTAGGCAGCTTGACAATGAAGCTCCACAGCAGTTTATTTATCGTATGATTGGGCTGAAGCAAAAGATAATGTTTACATCCAAACAGACCAATTCATTAATCAAGTATGATGCTTCTACACTCCAGGGCGTTTTCCTGAATGCTGTCTACCAAGGTATGGGAGAGAGACATGAGGATGTCAGACGAGAGCTGAAACCGCTCCTTGCTGATCCGACTGTTTCTGATGAAGCTCTGTTGAGACAGGTCATTCAGACAACAATGGAAGAAAGTGAGAGAAAGCGCAGACTGGGACGCAGCTCCAGCCGCAAAGTGACACAAGCTCACAGCACCCTTGCTGAATCTGCAGAGACAAACAGTAGCATGGGTGAGACCAAAGCAAAAGGTAAAAAAAGTGCCCAAGTAGAGGCTTTAACACAGGCAATGGAGGCCCTGAAAAAGTTAACCATACAGCACCAGGTGCCAGTCCACCAGCTTGGTTCTGATAGAACCAGACCAGAGAGAAAGACACCTAGACAATATGGATGTCCACAATGTGTAGCTCAAGCTAAACCAAACTGCAGCCACTGCTTTTCCTGTGGAGAAGAAGGCCATCGAGCTATAGGTTGCACAAGAAAACACAAGCAGTCGGGAAACGGGCATCGGTCAGGACAGAGGGACAACCCTTGACCGACTCAAAAGACAAGTCCCAACCCAAAAGTGGAGCAGAATTAAGACCACAAAAAGATGATCAAAATTCCAAACCACAGACAAAATGTCAACTGTACTCATCTGAGAAGATCGCTCCCCTGATTGGCAGAAAATCCCTGTTGAAATGTAGCATGAATGGTCATGCTATAACTGCATTACTAGACACGGGAGCTAATGTTAGCCTCATTGACCGAGCATGGAAGGACAAGTACTTACCCGAACAAGATATTTGCCCTTTAAGTCAACTAATGGAGGAAAGTCTCAGTGTGACAGCTGTAACAGGTGAGATACTACACGACGGATATGTAGAAGTAGTTGTAAACCTGCAAGGCAACGATGATCCAGACTTATCCATTCGAGTACCCTTCCTGGTGAGTCGACTCAAACTAGAAAGACCATTAGTTGGTTTTAATGTCATCCAGGAACTCATTAAGAGTAATGAGAGCAGACCTAAAGTAATATCCATCCTTGTTAGCTTACTTACCGGAGCTTTGTCCATCGACAGTACAAAGGCAGAAGCCATAGTGAGTTTCATACAGGCAGAGCAACAACAAAAAGAACGAAATGCTACAGTAAAGGTAGCCATGAAAGAAATTTATCCTGGTCAAATAGCTTACATTAAGTGCAAAGTGCCAGTAAATATCAGTGACTCCAACTCACTTGTATTATTTGAGCCCAAATTAGAAACCACACCACTGGCACCCCTGAGCATTGGTGAGGGATTAATGGAGAGTCAACAAACCAACAGACCTTGTGTAAAAGTGCCTGTGTCAAACCATTCCAAAAACACTGTGACCCTGCCCAGCTCAACTGTCCTTGGCACCATTGAAGCAATTGATAAAGTGGTAGAGACAGACAAGACAAACAATGAGCACAACCAGGCTCAGGTCAACATTGCAAGTTCCTCACCTTCTCAAAACATGAACAACACTCTGTGGCACCCACTGGTGGATGTTAGTCATCAAAGTGAGGAACAACAGAAGGAAGCTAAGCAAATATTGTATGAGGAGTCAGGAGCTTTTGCTCGAGACGAAGGGGACCTTGGGTGTATCCCAAGCCTGAAATTGGAGATCAACCTCAAGGATAACATCCCAGTCTAGCGTGCGTATGCTTCTGTGCCCAAACCCCTTTACAAAGAGGTTAAAGAATACATACAAGACCTGCTTGCAAAAGGGTGGATAATTAAATCAAAGTCCCATTATGCAGCGCCTGTGGTCTGTGTCAGAAAAATAGATGGATCCTTAAGGTTGCGTATTGATTACAGACTCTTAAACCAGAAAACAGTACCTGACCGCCATCCACTACCTCGCATCCAGGACCTCATCGACACTCTAGGAGGTCACAGCTGGTTCACCATCCTAGACCAGGGTTCCCCTGTACCTCAGTAGAGTTTCCATTGACTTTCAAAAGCTCATAAATGGGCTTTGCAATGCTAGAGAAGCTCTGAATGTACGCTCTATAGTAGCTCAGGAACCCCAGAAGCTTTCACACTTCACCCACTGTGCTGGGCCTTTTGTCTTTTAATGACATAATAGCGTCAATGTCTTTTGGGTCAATCCTGACACCATCAGCTGAGACCAGCCTCCCCACGTACCTGACCTCTCGCTGGAACAGTTCACATTTTGTTGGTCGCCTGCAGCGCTTTCAGGACTCAACGTACTCCTTCAACATGTTCAGCAAACGTTTTGGAGTAGCAGAGTATGTCAATAAGAAAGGAAAAGGAGCTCAGTTACCTTCGTGGACACCTGTCCAGTGGACCTGTGAACACCAGAGAATTCTTGAGCAACTGATTGACACCCTCTCACACCCACCTGTACTAGCCTATCCAGACTTTGAACTACCATTTGTCCTCCACACTGATGCCTCAGAGCAGGGACTTGGCGCAGTGTTATATCAGAGACAGGACGGCAAGATGAGAGCCATTGCCTTTGGATCAAGAACTTTGTCCTCTGCAGAGAAGAATTACAACCTGCACTCAGGTAAACTTGAGTTTCTTGCTTTGAAGTGGGCAGTTTGTGAAAAGTTTCGGGATTATTTGTTCTATGCACCACATTTCACGATCTACACAGACAATAATCTGAACGCAGTTGGTCACCGCTGGGTAGGTGAACTTGCTGACTTCAGATTTGATGTTAAGTACAGACCAGGAAAGGCAAATGTCGACGCCGATACACTCTCTCGACTCTCTCGAAGAGGAGCTTAAAAGAGACACCATTCAAGCTGCATGGGAAGGTTGTGAGGCTGCAAAGGGACAAGATATTGTCTATGTTGCTGCACTTAACCTGATATCACAATCAGAGCCGTCTTTGAACACATCACCACTTACTATTGCACACAGCGAGTTAGTCAAGTCTCAAAGAGAAGATTCTGCTATTGGTGAGCTGATCAAACTGAAAGAAACAAGGCCAATACTGACAAATGAGGACAAAAGGAGAGCCAGTGGGCCCATGAGATGGTTGATGCATGAGTGGGGAAAGTTGCATGTGGAAAATCAACTATTGTATCGGACAGCAGGTCAGCGAAAACAGCTTGTTTTACCATCAGAACACCGCAGCCTTGTACTTAAGCATCTCCATGATGACATGGGACACATGGGAGCTGAGAGAGTCATTCATCTGGCTAGAGATCGTTTCTACTGGCCTTACATGAAAAGAGACATTGAGACATATGTGACAAGAAAGTGCCCTTGCATCAAACAGAAAAAACCTATCACTCATGTCAGCGCACCGATGGGAAGTATCACAACATGTGCACCACTCAAACTTGTTTCCATAGACTACATGCACCTGGAAACAAGCAAAGGAGGCTATGAATACATCCTAGTAGTTGCAGACCACTTTACCCGGTTTGCTCAAGTTTATCCTACAAGAAACAAGTCAGGCAGAACTGCTGCAGAGAAAATATTCAATGACTTCATCCCTCGCTTTGGCTACCCGGCAAAGTTACACCACGAACAAGGCCGAGAATTTGAAAATGACCTGTTTAAGACCCTGAGAAACCCAGCAGAACGTTTTAATAGAACATTGCTTCAAATGTTAAGAACACTGGAAGAGAAGGAAAAGAGCAACTGGAAAGAACATTTACCCCTGGTGGTGCATGCGTACAACTGCACCAGACATGAGGCAACAGGCTTCTCACCTCACTATCTCATGTTTGGCCAACATCCCTGTCTTCCAGTTGACTTAATGTTTGGCTTGTCAGCTAAAGACCAACCTGAAACACCACAAGACTATGCCAAGAAATGGGCTTTGAGAATGAAAGAGGCTTATCAAACTAGCAGGTGAGAACAGCAAAAACTCAAGTGAAAGAGGAAAAAATACAATGAGCGACACATCAAGGGAGTTGTGCTCCAACCTGGTGATAGAGTCTTAGTCCGCAACATGAGTGAAAGAGGAGGGCCAGGAAAGTTAAGATCCTATTGGGAACAAACTGTATATGTTGTCAAAGAGAAAGTGAACAACAATCCCATTTACAAAGTGCTCCCGGAGCAGGGTAATGGTAAGAGTCGTGTCCTGCACAGAAACCTCCTACATGTTGTAAATGACCTGCCTGCAAACTTACCTGACCAACAAAAGAGTCCATCACCAGCTACAGGAAAACATAAGCAAAAGAGTCATCACATGTGGGAACAAAAACAGAGATAAATGCCCCAAAGCAGTGAATCTGAAAGCTCTGACAATGAAACACCCAGAGTGCAATACTGGTTAAGAGTACCACCACGACGTGACCCTCAAACCCAAAATGTGAGACCTGTATTCATGACGATCAAAATGATGGACAAGTGATGCTGAAGGGACAGGAGACCTCCCCAGTTGCTGACATATGAGTCTCTTGGCCAACCCTCCTACCGACCACATGGACAGATGAATGCAGCTGGACTTTATGCCGCACAAGCCCTGCCTGGTTGGGGTATGCAGAACTATCCCTTGCATCATTATAACACTTACCAGACATTGCCTTACACTGTAATGATGCCATACACATACTCATATTAAAGTGGACTTACACACTCACTCACACATATTACTGACCTTAAGTTTAAGAAGTGTTTTATTCTGATGAGTAGATTTAAGTAGGAAAAAGTAAGAAAGAGTTTCAGTGTTTGTTTGAAATGTCAGGAGCCATTTTTCTTTGTCAGGGAGCGTGTGACGCCCACAAAATGTGTCGTCACATTTTATGTAATGTGTCTATGTTTTTATTTTGGAATAATATTACCAGGAAAGATCATCACTAATATGTGCTATAATAGCCAGATAACAGTACACTTCAGTGTCGCCAGCAGGAGGCAGTGTGGCACTGGGCTTCTCCCATGCATGGACTCTCTTTGTTACGGGACTCTCGTTTCTTCCTCATTCTACCGAGTCAAGCTGAACTGAAAAGAAGCACAGTTGCCTGTCTCATTCTTTTCTTCTGTTATACAGAAATTCTCATCTGCTTATGGGATCTCATTTTGAGACCTGTAACACTTGCATGAGACATTATAAAGGAACTTGTATTGTTGCCATAATTTCACAAGCTGATCTCCTTTTTAATATTCCACTTGGCTCGGGTGCCAGTCATGTTTGTGTTCACTGCCAGGTTTCTGAGTTGTGAAAGTATACGCAACATCTGGTTGGTGACAAACCCGGTCTGCTTGCTTTTAATTGGCTATTACCCAATTCCGTCGGAGGAAGCCCAAACTCTAATCGTGAATATTTATGATATTTATGAAATCATCTAGTGTTTAGCCAGCCTCAGAAAGCCTACCCTCAAAGTTGCCCATGATTGGGCAACTGCTTTTTTATCGAACTCTTTATCGTGATTTGAAATATAAGGTAACACTTTACAATGAGGTACATAAATGTTACATAGTTAGTGGGAAACACTAAGTAATGGGTAAATAGTGAGTACTTCTTCATCATATGTTCTAGATAATGATTATTTGACAGATAATGAATGCTGGATAAACCCCACAAATTGTTGCATAGTTAATGGGGAAAGGACTATTAATTAACCATTAGTTAATGGGTCGATAGTCTCATCCAATTCTATGTAGCTTTTGATTACTTAAGAGAATTAAATGAGGCATCATACTGGGTAGTTACTCACACAAAAGGAGTAAGTAATGGTTAAGTAATGCCTCAGTACTGAGTAACTGCTAGTGGTTACCTGGTGGTTAGTTTCCCATTTGTTTCACACTAACTATGCAAAATTTGTGCACCTTATTGTAAACTGTAACCAAAAATGATTCTTGTCCATTAAAAAGTCTGTTTCACTGTTTTTAGTGACTCAGGGCGAGATGTCCATTAACATCAGAGTGTCCCCTGAGATGTCCCCAGACGTCCAGCTTGTGGCTTACACTGTCCTCCCCAGTGAGACGGTGATCGCCCACAGTGCTGACTTCTCCACTGAGAAATGCTTCAGGCACAAGGTCAGCGTTATGTCTCACAGACTTTCTGTTTGTTATAATAGTTATTGTGTACCACTGACAGTATTTCTTTGTGTCAGGTGTCGCTGGAGTTTTTTCCGTCCTCAGCTGTCCCAGGAGAGGGAAACACCCTGCAGGTGACGGCCCAGCCGAACTCTCTGTGTGGTCTGAGCATTGTCGACCAGAGCGTCCTCATCAAGGAGCCTGGGAAAAGTCTTGACAGCAACAGGGTAATGGCTGGATAACTTATACTGTAGATGCATAATGCTTGATGACATCCGCATGATCTTTTGGACAAATTAACATAATCGGTCACCCAGTTTCAGTTCTATTCATTGACAATTTCTTCTTTTTCTCCAATGTACTGTGTTGCACCAGCTATTAATAAGTTCAATCGTAGTCTACTTTTGAAATAATTTCTAAATGAGAAATTACGGAGTTTGCACTACACTAACATTTAAGGTGTTGCACCAGCTGAGCTCATTCCAACATAGTCGAAAGTTATACCTACTGTAGCTCCTAGTAAGTGGAAAGTCCTCCTTAAAATCCGGTTGTCAAGGTGATGGTTTAGAAAAGTGGGATAACTTCAAGAATGAGGCGGAGCAGAGGGTTTTACCAGCTGTTTGGTGTTAGCTGTGTGTTCTCTGTGATAGATTACATCCCTGTTTGTTTGGCTAGTTAGGGTAGGTGATTTGTGGGGATTTGTTTCCTCACAAATTTGGGATATTGCAGTTTTGCATTAGATTGAGATTTAAGAAAAAAACCCTGTAGTAAACATTCAAATTTGCCCTTCGAAAGCTACCTTTCATCATAGATGTGGAGTCCCCCAACATTTACATCCCAAAAACATAATGCAGATTATAAGCTTTAACCAAATGTAACATTACTGATTGTAAGTCAACATCAAAATTGGGATTTAAGTGTGGCTGTTCGGCACTGGTGGTGAGCAAAAAGATGTCAGGAGGCAGAAATCGATGCAAAATAAGGTGGTTGATTTATTAACCAAAAATAGCACAAAACAACAAAAACAAAAATCCCAGGTAATCTAATAAAACAACTAGATTAAATAAACTGAAAGAAAACACAGCCTCACAGCAAGCTGCCACCAACAAACATTTCCCCCCCACACGCTGGCTGAGTCTGGCTTTATACAAGAAACAACCCAACTGGCCTCACTCTGTCCAATTAAGCTCAGGTGATTTCACTCAGCCTAATCACTCTGCAGGCCACAGTCAGTGTAGGGAAGGTGGGGGCAGGTGAAAGGTATGGGAGAACCTTTTCACACCAAATCTTTCTTTTTTCAGATATTTCACTTGTTGCCCATCACAAAGGTGTCCTATATTCCTTTTGAAGTTCTGGATACCATAGAGTGCTTGGTTGTGAGGCCTAAAAGAAGCATTTTGCCCCGTCCTGATGTGGCAGATGACCCTTACACCGTTTTCACGGTATTTAATGCACTAAAATGAACACACAATATCAAGAATACATATTTCAACATACTGCATATCTTATTTGTATATCTTTTTTTGCGACACCTTCATGTTGTCTGATTATCTAGAATGTAGGGCTGAAGATGGCGACAAACTTGGGTGTCCGAGCCCCTTCATGTCTCCTATACGGAGGAAGGCAATACGTCCCTGATCAAGGTGATTTATTTATATATTGTTAAAACAGCACACCACTGCCCTCTTTTGACAGAGTATTTTCTGGTGTCTTTACAGATGTTAGAAAAAAAGAGGTAGTTATACGCACATCATGTAGGTGCAGGGCCGTGTATAAACAGCGACATCTTCTCTTCTACAAATCCTTTTTTAAAAACACATGAACACATGAAAATGATACGGAGATGACATTTGTATATTATACGAGGGTCCTGTCGACATTTTATTACAATTTTCTGACTACCTTAATAACTGTCATGAACATTTGAAGTTCACCGTGTCATGATGAGGACAAAATTAGCTTCCTGGACACCCTGGTGAAGGCAGAACATTGAAAACAGACTCATACGGGAAAGACACTGACAAATGTTCTTTCCTACATGGACAATCTTTCCATCCAGTCCATCTGAAAAAAAGCCTTCCAATTAGTCAGTTTAGCCGCATCAGACAGATCTACACAAAAGAAACAGACAAACTTGAACACAGATTTAAACAACGACTGCTGGGTAAAAGCAGCCAGAGACAGGTACAGCAGGTTTACTCGGGATGTGTGCCTTATTAAGAAAGAAAATAACCCCAAAGGTACCAGCCTTAAATGCTCTTTAAATTACTCCCCTATGGGAAAATATTTTGTAACCACAATCAGAAAACACTGGCATATTTAAAACTCTGATCCATTATTAAAGGATGAGTTCAGGGATGCACCAAAAGTGGTAAACAAACACCACCCAAAAATTAAGTTGGATCTCACCCCAATCAAAAGCACTACTCTCCGGGGTGCTGGTGGCGCAGTGGTTGGTGTGCGCGTCCCATGTATGGAGGCTGTAGTCCTCAACGCGGGTGGCCTGGGTTTGAATCCGACCTGTGGCTCCTTTCCCGCATGTCAATCCCTGCACTCTCTCTCTGATTTCCATCTCTGTCCACTGTCCCATCTCTCCATTAAAGGCACAAAAGCCCAAAAAGAAAAAAAAAAAGAAAAAGCACTACTCTCCTACCACTACATACAATCACCCTACTACTGTTTAAACTTGGCTGCACATCTGTATATAATAATGAAAATATATCTAAAATAAATAAATTAGAACCTGTAAACATTATGAACAGCTGGACTTAAATAATCAAGTCAGATGTGTTGACTGAACTTTACATATTAATGCTGTATGTTTTTTTTTTTATGGTTTTATAGATGTGTTTCATTATTTATAGATGTGGGACATTTTGAATATCTATAAATATGGTGTGTGGCCTCCCTTCCTTTGTTAAGAAATTATCACCAAAACATTGTGATGAATCAAAACTTTTTGTGGCATTTGAGCAATTGTGTGGGCTCTTCCTCAGGCTACGGTGTTTTCAATAGGCCTTTAATGAATCTACCAAGATCTGAGGCTTCTGGAGGATCACTTCCACCACCAATAGTGACAGTCCGTACTTTCTTCCCAGAGACTTGGATATGGGATCTGATAGAAATTGGGTGAGCTCAGTTTTAAAAACACTTCACAAATGTTTTTTTTATTGTTATGAAATGGGGGCGGGGGGGATGTGACTTATGGCTTTCCCATGTCTTCATCATCCGACAACCACAGAAAACATATATTACAATCAACTGCAAGTTTTGGGCACTTTTGACCATTATACAGCACATGGGACACTTTTTCAATCTCTTTCATTTACATATACTGTATCTAGAAAATAATCCTTCCCCTTAGCCCCCTGTAGGATAAAAGTCTACAAAAGTACTGACAGCTTTGTGTATTTTTTTTTTTGCAGGATTAGAAGAAGTTTGTTCTTTTTTTCCCCTGACAGCGGAGCGTCTAACATCATTAATCCACAATATCTACTTCTGGGTTTTCTTACTCAGATTACATTTTGTAGAAGACCAACCTGGTCTTGTTTTTTCATTTGTTACTGCATCACATTCAACACCAGTAAATGTCTTTAGTTTAAAAAATAAAACTGGTCAAAACGTGTAGGTACGTACTGCCAGTGTGGGACGTCATTAGAGCTTTGAAAACCCAATGTAAATATATTGTGGAGCAAAGACTTCTTTCATAGTATCTTATGGCAACAAATACTGAAAACGAAAAACATTCAGCTAAACAAATTATGGGGGGTTAATATGACATGAGTTTAAGACAGATGAACAAGTGGAGTGGAGAATATCAGGTGAGTCCATTATATCTGGGCAGAGGTGTATGGTTGAGAAAGGAGGAGGAAGAACGTGGGCCTCTGTTTGAGAGGATGAGATACACAAGACCTTTGGAAGCTGAATGTGACTGTGGATGAGAAAAAGGGAGATGGACTATTACAACACTTAACTTGTTTTTGTGTTCCTGCCGATAAACAGAGAGACTGGTACCAGGAATGTGCCCCTCACTGTTCCTGACACCATCACCACCTGGGAGACGGAGGCTTATTGTTTGTCCCCTCAGGGTTTCGGTTTAGCTCCTCGTAAAGAGCTCACTGTCTTCCAGCCTTTCTTCCTGGAGCTCAGCCTGCCTTACTCCATCATCCGAGGCGAGAACTTTGAGCTGAAGGCGACCGTCTTCAACTACCTGTCCAGCTGCATCATGGTAATGAATGTTTTTTATGATCTAATAGCTAATGTCAGCAAATAACTGCTCAAAGCTGAAATTGATACTAATGAAGTACTTTTCTTTATTTTAACTGACTTAAGGTTGCAGAACATAACTTGATTGGTTGAAATGTAATCTTAACTAAAAAACAGAAATGGTTTTATCAGAATATTTCTGTCTCAATAGAATACAAGAGCTTATTATGCTTTAGAAAAAATCTGTTCTTATTTTAATAAATGTGCTCTGTAAATCTCCAGTTATCTATTATTTTGTTATCTCTTCTGTACAGGTCACTGTGATCCCAGCCCCCTCATCTGATTTCACACTCTTTCCAAACCCTGAAGACGAGTTCAGAACCTGTCTGTGTGGTAATAAGCGCAAGAGCTTCAGATGGACCCTGACCCCTTCAGTCATAGGTGAGAACACAGCGTTCATCCACACTGATGCATACAAATCCGATTTTAGTGAAGACATCATTGATTTGATTCTTTGGAATTTACAGGATACTTAAAAAATGTGTTTGTTTATCTTGTTTTCAGGAGATGTGACTGTTTCTGCGACTGCTGAGGCTGTGGTGTCTGACATCACATGCAACAATGAGGTAGTGAGTGTGCCAGAGAGAGGTCGTTCTGACACGGTCTCAAGAACTCTTAAAGTAAAGGTTGGTATCTTAAAAGTAAGATGACAAAGTCAAAGGTTGTCCCTTAAGGTTGATTTTGGGTGTGTGTGTGTGTGATAGAAGGAGGCAGTGGTGCCGGCAGGATTACATTTCATATTATGCACAAGAACCAATCCGGTGTATGAAACCTTTATCTTCTAGTTCCCCACGTGTACGTTCACAGAGATCACAGATCACAGGGACTGAGCGTGCATGAGAGAGAGTAGACAAACGCACTAACACTACCTACACAACAACAAAACTCTGATTAACCACAAAGTTGCCAGACAACTAACCTTTAAACAAACACAAGCTCAATATTGGGAGCACTGTAGTATAATATACCATTATACGTATTTGAGAGGAACGCAAAGTAAAAGTCAGTATTGAGCTTCATCCGTAATAAAGCTGATGTCACCTGGAGAAGCTGAGGTAGCACATACCATTGATGTTTGCTGATGTGTGTAGAAAATATCTGAGTCGTCTGGGCTTGGGAACAAGTCACTGATGTGGATATCTGCCCTCTTAGATTGCTCCTAGACTTCATCATGGACTAGCTGACACACTCAATAAACTGAAATCAACATATTTGACTTCACAGTTCAGACAGAAAAGTTGGCTGTAATAACCCTTGATCATTAATGTTTACTATAGTTACGTTACACCAATCATATGACTTCAAAAACATTTGCGTCATGATGTTGGTGAGTGGAAGCTGCCAAAGACAGCAATTCAAGAACAGACAAGAGGAAATTGAAAAAAAGAAAGGATTAATCATGGGATGTCACAAGATGAAAAATGATACCTGCAAATCACACAAACGATAAGGTGCTGTTTCCTTCCCCATCAGGCTGAGGGAATCGAGAAGATAAAGTCGTCCAACTTGCTGCTGTGTCCAAACGGTAACTTTGCTGTGTTTTTCTATTCGCGTGCAGTTTAATGGTCCTAAAAAAATGTACAGTGTCTCATATTCTAAATTCATCACTGAGATACCTACTGTAGTTGTTGCTTCCTGAACACCAAATTGTGTCACATTGATCTCCTTTTCACTCTGTTTTATTTTTTCATTCTTGATCCACTGACCATTCACATACATGTTAATGACACTTTAATTTGAGTTTCTCTTCATAAGACGCTTGTTTCTCTGTCTGTTTACAGATGAGACTTTGATGGAGGAAGTAGAGATACAGCTCCCCGAGGATGAGATTGATGGATCTGGACGTTCTCTTGTATCAGTCCTGGGTAAACTAATACGATCATACACATTGACTGGAAAGACTTTCCTCCTTTATCAAGGCAAAACATTAATGTCAGGATATCCAGAAAACATTCAAAAACTGATTAATTATCACAGGAAAACAGAGTAAAATAACTGAATACACAATACCAGTTTTCTGGACATATTTGTATTTCATTCATATATTTCAATGAAAAGTTTAATGATTTGTTCCAGTTATTCTTACTCAGTATGTTAATTAACATTATGCACCACAAGGCACAGCTCTTTACATTTAAATAATACATATCTAGGCATATAATTATTTCATTTATCAACAAAGCAAAAAAAATATATTTACAAAAAGCAAAGCAAAACTGCTTCTCTTGACATAAAACATGGTAGCCTAAACAGAATTGAGAGTATTATTGCCATAGAAGCATAATCTAGAATGTATTTAGAGGAAAAAAGTCATTCTTCATGCAGCATTGGCCACAGGAACAAATAGTTCTCTTGATCGTGCTTAAAACTAATTCCATTTGTTCTCAAACATCTGCTGTTGAGCCTACAAGTTGTTATTTTTTAAGGTTTTATAACAGCCGTCTTATCCATCTTTTTATGTTTCTCAGAATAAATGCTGAAAAGAAGCTGAGGGTCATGGATGATCGATTTTGAAGTGATCTTTTCTTTGTAACTTTGACCTCTTCCCAAAACATTTGAATATGCTAAAAGCAATTAAATAATGTTCCATTGAGTCTCCTATAAGATACCGCCATAGAATAGGCAGAATACAAATTCTCCATCTTGAGATTAAAGGTCAGTTTGGTTGCATGTGCACTCATAGTGAGTCTGTTTTGCTGTCAGGTGACATCATGGGCAGAGCCCTGAAGAACCTGGACAGTCTGCTGCGGATGCCATATGGTTGCGCTGAGCAGAACATGGCGGTTCTGGCCCCCAACATCTACATCCTCCAATACCTGGAAGACACAAAACAGTTGACCCCAGACATCAAGGCAAAGGGTACCAACTTTCTGACCAGCGGTGAGTCTCTGTTAGTTCAGCGTTTCTGCTAAAACAGAACATTTATACGTTTAGATATGCCGACAGAAGAAGTGTTGCTCATACTGTTACTCCCCTATTGATCGTGATTCTAATGTTATACAGGTTACCAGAGACAGCTGAACTACAAAAATAACGACGGCGCTTTCAGCACATTTGGATCAGGAGGACCAGGAAACACCTGGTGAGAATATTACTGATCCACAAGCAAAATGTAATCCTTATTGTAGGTTTCCACTGAATGAAGCCTTAGTTTGTCGCTCTAAACATTCCCTTGTTCATATTTCACTCCAAATATTGGCAGAGAAGATTTAGCAAGTTTTTCTTGGGCAGAACCCACATACTCAGCTTTGCTGCTTATCCCACAAATGCATGTTCCTTACAAATGTGGCACCATTTAAAAGGGAAATAAACAGGTGTTCAAACGGTATACGATTTATTTCTTTATAAGAAGCGTTGTTTCAACAAAGAAATAATCTACCAAACACAAATTTCCTTACTTTTTATTCAATGTTGTCACTTGCAATGAGTCTCTACCATTGCAAAATGAAAACAAAGACGATTGAGGTCTGCTCACTGTACCCTGTTTAGCCAGATAGCAGTGATAACAGTTATAAAAAATATTTTTAAAAATCCTGATAGCGTCGTCTGGCTGCTCTAACCTCTCTAACATGCACACTGTTAATTATTTGCACCGTGCACCAGCCATTGCATCCTATTATAACTCAAAAGCTCTTAACAGTAATATTACAGTAATATTTTGTGTTATGTGAATGTTTGTATTATTAAGTACTTCTTATTAATGTAAGAACTAGCCTAGAGACTTACCTTATAATTAGGGCCCGAGCACGAACCGTGCGAGGACCCTCTTGAAACCCTAGCTGTAGTGGCAATTTCTTCTTGTGTGTCATATAAAAATTGTCACTTGTGTCATAGGAGCCAACCTGTTCGTTCCTGATGCGTGTCCACTTAAATATACTCACAGATCCGTTGTTTCACTTGATTTCTTATTTTATTCGTGATTCCACTTGTTTCCAGAACAGATCCAAAATGAATATATCAAAACTCATAACAAAAGGTCACGATCAAAAAACATTTGCTGCATGGCTCCTATATCTCCACCACCGTCCACAAACAAAAAACGATCTACTTTTTTCTCACCACCTGTGCATCGCACCCAAATTAATTAACTCGGCTCTACCCATAACACAAAATACCTGCCAAAATAAATCCATTATTCACCATAAAGGTTTCTATGTCAAATCAAGTACTTCGCATAAATTAATACTTATTTCTTACAACACAAAAAATATACTCTATTAACACAAACTTAAACTATACTTCTGAAACTAAAGTTATCATGATTAAAATGGCCTCTACACTAGCGATTATTCTTCTTCTCGTTCTTAGTCCGCCTCTTTGCGGCCACTTTTGAGGGCCTGAATGTGCCCGAAAAGTCACCAAACTTTCCATGGTCATCAGGTCTCATGAAAAATTTGATATTTTGGTGGTTTCGTAAACGGAGTTCGCAAAATGGCTCAGTGGCGCCCCCTTGGAATGTTCAAAATGGCCTCCTCGTAAAGGGTTTTTTCACGTACACTCACGAAAATTGGTACGCATATTAAGCTCGTCAAGACGGACTAAAAATCCTCTTGCAGCGTTTCAAAAAACCCGACGGGAAGTCCACAAATTAAAGTTGAATTTAACGATAATGGCCCAAAATCGCTCAAAATCGCCGATTTCAGCCTTCCTATTTAAACGCACTTGTCCAAGGGCGCTCATCCGATCAACGCAAACTAAGTGTCAGTGCGTTCTAGACAAGCACAACATATCTCGTTGTGCGCTGCATGTTATTTCGTCAAAGGGCGTGGCCGTGGCGTGCGTTTTAACTTTTTTGAGTGTTTTGGCAAGTTGTAAATGCTTATATCTCATGCATGATACGGGACCCGTCCTGAACACATCCATGATCGACATTTTTGGATTAGTCACAGCACCACCTGTTGACAACAGGAAGTTACTGCTTCTCAATTAGCATTAGCCATTGCTACAAGGTAGCTCATTTCCCCCTCAAAATTGGTGTGGACCATGCTATCACCTTGGCCATACAACACTTTCAACCTCAAACGCCTACGTCCAACGCTGTCGCCATACGGACGCGTCGCTCGCCATCAAACAGGAAGTTGTTTTTTCACGGGCTTAACATAGTCGTACTGTCCCGAAACTTCATACATATAATGCTGGTAGTAAAGTCAAACATGTTATACCGTTTAACTGAGTGGGCGTGGCTTAATGGCTCAATGGCGCCCCCTACAATATTTCTAACATTCAGCCCCCACGTTGCACGTTGAACCTACAATTCTGAATTTTACTATGCATTTCCAACATGACAAAACCTACAAAAAAGGCTCTTGCACCCATGCCCAAAACTCAACAGGAAGTCCATAATCACATCCTCATCAAACAGGAAGTGGCTGTATCTCTTATATACTTTGTCTGATCTGCTTAAAACACAGTGACACAAAAAAATAATCAGGTTTAACCACAGCGACCCCTAATGCAAGGACTAAGTACTACATCCTATATACTTTCTGGGATCTGCTTAAAATTTCCCAGGTATGATCAGGGTTGGCCTCTGAACACATTGAAATAACAATAGTCAACTTTAACCATAGCGCCCCCTACTGCAAGGACTAAGTACTACATCCTCTATACAATGCTCAATTTCCTCCAGATTTCATAGCTATCATGACAGTGCCAGCCTGAACTGCTCTACGTCAACATTTAATGTGATCTTCACTACGCTGCCTATTTCAACATGCCAGTACTACCACTTTTACACATATCGAACTGCACGGCCTGCTGCTTAGTCACGTTCCGCTGCTGCTGCACTCCCGTGATTGCGACACACCTCGACATGCATAGGGGTGCGAGGGCCCTTCATCACCGGTTGCGGTTTTAATTAAGTGTTATATTTGATATATTAGTGCCCTTTGTGAAGAATGAAAACTCGGATCGAGTGCTTCCAGTTGTTTCAAATATCTAACTTTTTTTTTTACTCTGCAGGCTGACTGCCTTCACGATGAGATCTTTTGTCAAGGCTCAGAATTTCATCTTTATCGATCCGAAAGTTATCAACGATGCTGTGATCTGGCTAACAAACAGTCAAAAGGGCAGTGGCAATTTTAAACTGATGGGAAAATTCTTCAACAACCACATAAAGGTAATCAGAAACAAGTGACAAAAGAAGGATAAACTGGGCTCTGATTACGAGAGTTTTAAAATTCCTACCATTTTGTTATGAACTGCACATGTGACAAAACTTCTGAGATATTCTCCCTTCTTCTCTCAAACATTTAGAAATGGCAAGATTTTAAAATCTATTCTTCATTGAATTATGTGTGCTAAGAAAAAGTCAAAAACAGCCCTTTTTTTTTTTTTACCAGATTCTTGGCTTAAGAATCCTGAATTTCTAACACAGTTGCCATGGCAATGGTTTTGACAAGTAGGATAACTTGGAGGGTTGAGGATTAGAAGATGATTTTACCACCTGTTTGTTGTCAGCAGTGTGTTCTCTGTGACTGCTTTGGTTTTCCATGAGCGGAGATCATTTCACAAAAAGATGTCACTGTTATTTGACACTAGCTGTAGATCAAGGCTGTAGGCTTTAGTCATAACCTTATCATAATATTTTGTCATATATGACAAACATTTTAGTTTCTGTTTGTGGATTGACGTCAGTTTACCAATGTTATTTCAGCCCTTAGTCTGTCCAGAGCCGATTAGACATGAGAGGAAAGACTGGAACCAAATTATGACACAATTTAAAATAGAAACTAGCTTAGAGTTTAGTGTGGACTTTACAATTCTACAATTCACTTAGCAGACTCTTTTATCCAAAGCGACGTACATCAGAGAGTAAGTACAAAACAAGCAAGGATCTAGAAAAAAGGGAACAATGTCAGTAAGAGCAAACGATCAGCTTTGAGTCCAATTGGACACACAGGTGCTGACAGGCAATACGCAGAGTAAAAGCACAACATTGACGGCAGTTCTTGAGAGCTCTAATCAGTATAGAAACCATCTTATAAGTCATCGTTATCAAACAAAAACCATCGTCATTACCATCATCATCATCAATAATATGGAGACCATCATCATTAAGTTAGTAGGTATTCATGAAAGAGCTGGGTCTTTAGCTTTTTCTTAAAGGTGCAGAGGGACTTTACACCACAACTCATAATTTATGTTACTTTTGATGAGCCCTAAAAGAAACTTGCCAACCTTGACCAACCACTGGAAATCTGCTGACTGAAAATAATTTTGTGAATTGATCCTCTGGAAGTTGTAGTGATGATAATGTCTGTATGATGCCTCCTCTCTGCAGGGCGGTGTGTCTGATGAAGTGATAATCACTGCTTACATCACGGCTGCCTTCTTGGAGATGAACCCGATTGTGACTGTGAGTACCCTCCTCTCAGTGAGTTTGTGTTGTTTCACTGTTAACCGTTTGATCATGTTATTAAATGATTCATCCGGTTATCCCATCCACTGTTTGTAAAGATGGACGATGTTGTCGTGAAAATGATCTAAAATCAGTCCTATGATTTACTTCTTTTATTAATTATATTGTTTTCTCTCAATCTGTTACAGGAAACTGTCACTAAGAGCCTCTCGTGCCTGAAAAAGACGATCGATAACGTCGCAAACACCTACGCTACAGCTCTGCAGGCGTATGTCTTCACTCTGGCGGGAGACATGGAAACCAGTTACAAACTTTTGTTACACCTTGACAGCGTGGCGATAAAAGAAGGTGTGTCACCCTGAAATAAATGATTCTAACCAATCAAAATTTCCATATGGATTCCCTTTGTGAGCTTAGAGTCTGTGGTGCAGTAAGTCCCTGGTATTTAGAGGATGCTTGATGAAGATGGACAGACATCAATGAGTTCAAAACAGACTTCCACTCTGCCCATAAGACACACATGGAAGCACAGAAACGCTCCCAATGCTCAGTTAAATATATTCTTTTGCATTTACTGATACATTTAAGTTTTTAAGGGAACAGAGGGCTGAAAGAAGCGCTCGCCCTAATGCATGTTCCGTCTCAGAGAGTTGGATTTATAAAAAAATCTTGTGCATACCTGTGAATGCTACGACAATCAAGCCCATAGATATGAAAACAGACTGTCCATTGTCCATTATGCACACTTAGACAATGTAGCCAAAAATTCCACATTTTAAGTGATTGAATAGATCTTTATTGTTCAATTTAGCTGCACATGTAAAACACAGAAATATTAATTAAACAACATAAAAGACACACAGTCAACATTAAAAGCATAACATAAGAGCAATAGTTAAAGGCATGTTGTCGAATAAACAATATAAAAAATAGATAGTTCAAAAGTAGCCACGTCAATAAACATTAAAACATTAAAGCTGCCGAAACATGAAGAGTGCTAGACCACTGGACAACGAGCTGCTCTACCATCTTAGGTACCTTGCTACCAAGTTCAGTCGTTATTTGAATTGTTTTATATGTCTTTTTGATGTTTTAAACAGTGGCTGAAACATAAAGATTGTGTATGAATTCTGCATTCGCTGCTGTAACGATTTCTTTTAATAATTTGATCAGAGAAGGCCACTCTGCAAGTCCCTGGTGGGTTTTTAATGCAATCCTCCCCCTCATGCTCATGGGATCATATTATTTTTCTTTCTAACTGATTCGATGTCTAAAAACTACAAAAATGAAAGCCTTCTTTGTTTCTGAATGTCCCTCACCTTTGTGTGTTTGTGTCTGTATGCAGGAGGTTTCACCCACTGGGCTCAGACAGCGACAAACAGATATTTGTCTGTATCTGTGGAGATGACCTCCTACGTGCTGCTCGCCATACTGTCGCCATACTCGCTTCCTGCTGCCCCTCCTTCCCCCGAAGCACTGGGCTACGCCAGCAGCATCGTCAGATGGCTGACCAGGCAGCAAAAGTATTATGGAGGCTTCTCCTCCACGCAGGTAACCCTCAAATAGTTTAGAGCTTATTTAAATCTTATTTGCCCAGATAGACGTTCTTTGGACAGGCCACCCAGTTTCTGAACACACACCAAATTATGCTCTCCAATTTTTGCATTTTGTATTTGAACCTTTTGTCTAATTGGCCGAGTAAAGGAATGCTTTTCACGACCAAATAATTAGATGTATGGATGGTGGATAGTGGATGGTCTCTACGGGGTAGGGTCTGCTCACATGCTCTGAGGCTAGTCACAGCTGTAGGTGAGTCTGAAACTGCTGAAACTGTAGATCGGTATTAGGGCTGGGAAATATATCGAGTTTTTAAGATATATCGATATATTTTCAAACAAGATATAGGGTAAGACAATATCGTTAATATGGATATAGTTTATGTTGCATTAAAATAACGTTACAGAGGTGCCAGGTCACCTTTTTCTCATCTCACTGATGACGACTGACTGTCTGTCCCTCTTAACCCTGCTCCTCCTCTCTGTCTCTTTTATTGTATTTAAGGAACATTTTTATTTTATAATAGTACTTTTTAAATTCACAAACAGGTAGTTTATTTTCCATGTGTTTTCACTGTTAATAAAATACATAATGATATATATCGAGTACCGCCATTCAGCTAAACAATATCAAGATATGAGTTTTGGTCCATATTACCCAGCCCTAATCGGTATATAAAACTTGCTATGTCTGTAAAGCCTGGCCAACAGTAAAACATATTTAAAAGCTAAGAGATGTTTCAAATGTGAGAGAGCCCACACATGATGACTGATGGTAATAGATTAAACGATGTGACCAAACCACCAGAGTGCATGCTAGGCTGTCCTCTGGGTTACCCACACAAAACAGGAGATCGTAAATATGGAACATGTCCAAATCGATAGGGCCCCCATGTCCTTTTGAGCAGATCAGATTAGTCTTAACATGCCTCACACCACAGGAACATCTGACTAGATAATCTTAAGAACAATTGAAAGATAAGGACACTGTCTAGGATCGTTTGAAGGGGGAATCGGGCCCAAAATCAGTTCTTCTTGTAGTATGTTCTCCGCTTTATAAAACAAGATGTCTTCATCTGTTTTAAGTCCTCGATGAGGATTTTTTAAATCTCATTATTAAACTGACTGAAATGACTGTAACACTGATGCCTCTAAACAACCCCACAAAAGCAAACAAGACCAAATTGAGGCGGTTGATTATTTCTATATATTAATTTGTGCTGGTGCAGGGCAGCTGTCATACATACAGATTCACTTCAATTTGTCCAAGTAGCTTTCTTTTTTCTACTTTTTTTGTGGCATGTTTAACCGTGTAACAAAAACAGGAGGAGATGTTTTGTCAATACTACTTACACACGTGCAGAACATAATCAACAGTGATACAATGAGCAGCTTTGTCTACAGGAGGCATTATTATTATTAACCCTAAACTAAAGTTCCACTCAGGAGTTTCAAAGTAATAATTCTTTGTAATTTGTGTTTCACAGGACACAGTGGTGGCCCTTCAGGCTCTCGCTCTCTACTCCACCCTGGTGTTCAATCCTGAAGGTTCGAGCTCAGTGAATGTCAAGTTTTCTGACGAGGAGATTGATTTTGAAGTGAACCAGGACAACAAGCTGGTCTACCAGGAGCAGCTGGTGATGGACCAGACAGGAAAGTACACAGTGGAGGTGGAGGGCAATGCGTGTGTCTCAGTGCAGGTCAGTCATAACTGAAGCTCCTCCAAAGCTTGACAAAGACAAAAAAGGAACAGGAACATTGGTTGGTGAGGGCCTCATGTAGAAACAGAGAAGGGGATGTTAATCATGCAGGTGAATGGTTACGTCCCATAGAGCTTATAGTGTTTTGATCTTCAATATATTCAATATGACAGGAAATAAAGAGATGCTGATTTTTGTATGGTTTAGTAACTATAGTGGTAAGAAGTCAGGTTAATATAATAACACATGCCACAATACTGGAGCAGTGAAAGCATTATGAAAACATTTGACAAAATGAAAAACAGTTATGATCATACTTTGACCACATATCCGATATCTGCTGCTGTGTCAGAGTAACTCAAACTGAAGGAGTGTCTATGCAAGTAAATATGTGCGTTAAAGTGTGCTGGCAGTTGCAGCAGACAGGGGGTCTCCAGACCTGATATTCTTATTACGTCGAAGCAATCTCTGTGCAGAGGGCAAAACGGCTGGTGCTCAATCCCCTTTCTTGTCTATGTGTGCACATGTCTGACAGTAGAGCGATGCCTTGTTGCCACTGGCTCTGTAGTACTGCAGAAAGTTGAGAACTGCCATATTTACAATTTACTTAAAAATAGCTGTTTGTTTGATTTTTATGAAAATAATTAACTTCCTTGTGGGACTTTTTCCTAGATTTCTTATCACTACAACGTCCCGCCTACTCCCATAGCAACAACACTTGACGTGGAGGTCAGTACGAAGTGCAGCAGCTCATCTACCAGACCTACGATGACTCTGACTTTGAAGATTGGGTAAGTAGTCATTGACAGCTTGTTGCAGATATTGCAGCAGTGACAGAACACTACTGTCACTCTGAACAAATATTTGTATCCCAGGTTTACCTTTAACTTATGCTGACATTGCACGCAAAATCTTTCAACTGATTTCACATCGGCAGATTTATTTTTAAAGAAATTGCGTTAAAAGTTGCAATGTTCTGAAGGCTTTTTTTTCCAATGACATCCCAGGAGCAAGGGATAAATGTGAGGAGTAATGACAAACTTCATGTATTAACTGTGTACGTCCTAATCTTTGATCACTGGAAATTCTGCAAGTAACAGTTACCACCAAGTCTCAACAGATTATCATATGTTCACTCTAACTGCCCTGGCTGTTTGTGAATTTAGCAATGAGGGTGATTTGCATACAAAAGGACCAGTTTTCCCCCAAATGACTGCATTAAGGCTGATTTTAAAATGTGCAAAAACACTGACGCACAAAAATGCAATTTGCTCTGCAACACTGTTAACCCATTGCACATGCATTGTCATTTAAACTGTGTTGTTTTGTCTAATTTGCACAGGTAAAGGCACAAAAGCTGGACATTTCTTTTGTGAATCAGGACCATAGATTTGCAGAACTTTATATCATGCAAGTTAAATGTCTTTAGATGTGAGAGGGTGTCTGGATTGTAACGTCCATGTAGGGAATAGTACGCCAGTGTACAGAAGCTGCTGATGGATGTACAATAGGAAATGATTACAACTGAATAGTAACTTCTCAGCTCAAACATATCTTAACTATAAGAACCCTTTCCAAGAACCTTAGATTGTATGTGTGCCTCCAAACAAAAAGGCTTCGGTCACACTGAGTAAAATCTACTTTTTCTTGTTGTGTTACAGATATACGGGAAAACAAGAAACTACAAACATGGTGATCGTGGATATCAAAATGCTCTCTGGATTTGTCCCAGACGAAAAGTCTTTGGAGGAGGTGAGATAATACCTTAAAGGAAATATATTAATGTCCATTTCAACCAGTTTAAATGAGTCTCAGAAGTCCCCAAAACATGTAATTTTCTTACCGAAAATCCAGCCGGTTCGGCTGCTGCGTCTGCTGGCCCGGGCCAACTCGGGGGGGGGGGATGGGGGGTCACTGTTTTCCTGCGGACACAGACATAGAGTCTGTTTTCTGCCAGGAATTTCCAAGATGCCAATTCCTTCTGGAAGAAATCTTTGAATCAGTTGTGTAAACGGCCATATGTGTTGAAGTAAATGTCTGTAGAGGACCTTGGTGGAAGTGGCCTGCGGTGCTGTGCATTCTGGGAGTTGGTGTCTTTCATCCACATGAGCCAAAAAGACACTTTCTGTCTTTTCTCGGTCAAGAAGGCACCAACTTCAAAAATGTATTTCACATTTCTACTACATATATGACCCAATGTCAATACAGATTCATGTTTCAACGTGTGAAGTATCCCTTTAAGATGACCATGCCACTACAGCAATACAGAATAAACATCTAAAATTAAGATCATCTTCATCTTAAAAATGCTTTGTTGTTCGAACTACATGCATTTTGTTCCCGCTGAGCAGTCTGAATCTGCTCTCTGCTGGGATCAGAATTATCAATTATTATTTTTTTAAATCAAAGTTCAACATCCTACTCAACAGTTTTGAATGACACAAGCTCCAAGATAACTAAAATGGTATTACCTGATCTAATCTAATTTCTTAATCTTGTTTTCTTTGTAACAACCTGATTTCAAGGTTTGATCCTATCCAGTCATACTGCTTTTTATTGATGTTTTTCACTTACAGCTTAAAGGTGAAGCACAAGTGGAGAATATTGAACCAGAGGATGACCATGTTGTGGTGTACATAAAAGAGGTGAGAGACATTGCAGTGACCGAGAATAATGAATGCTCGGCAGATTTTGTTTTCTGATTGCCTCGTCTGTTTTTCTTCCAACAGTTATCAAAGGAGATCCCCATCCAATATGACCTGGAGCTCATACAGGAGCTTCCAGTGTCGGACCTGAAGCCAGCTGTGGTCAAAATCTATGACTACTACCAGCCAAGTAAACCAGATACTTTCTCTGCACTAGACATCATTTACAGAGACCACTACTCACTTTAACAAACCCTGCTCCCTTTAGAGATGTACACCACCTGAAAAGTGAAAATACTTTTCAGACAAAACACAAATTTTACCCTTTTTTTAAATCTCTCCTTTTTTTTCTCTCACAGGTGATCAAGATGAGGCCAATTACAACTACCCTTGTGTTGCAGGTAACTATCTTTAATACCATTGGGCCTCATTCACCAATATCTTCTTAAGATTTTTCTTAAATCTGCTCTTAAGAAAGTTTAGAAGAAAAAGCTACGTCAGATTCATGACGTGTTTCATGACAGATTCATGACGTTAGAATTGTTCTCTCCGGTGATCTTAAATTGATGAATGCAAACAAAATCAGTCAAACAAAAGAAAGAAACCAGTCTGTGCCTTTGCTGTTAATAATTGTGTTTATTTTCTATTGTTTTTTTTTGCAGGAAATGTTTGAAGTCTGGTCGACCCTCAGCTCCTCACTGATTTTATTTTCATCCAAAAAAAAAAGAAATGCATTTTCTCAAAGTAACTAAACAGTAAACATCTGTGTAACCAGTGTATGTTTGAAACATGGAACTCGTGCCACATTCAATAAAACGCATTCAACTTCAAACAACTCTGGTGTCCATTGACCGCTGAATGTTTTGCCTGCTGTTTCAACAGATCAGTTACTGTAAGTGTGGAAAGTGGAGACATGCTCAGGAAAGTGTCTTTGTGGCGTTAATTGGAGTGAACTAAAGTTTATAAAAGAACATACCTAGATCATCTGATTAGAAGATTATAGGAAGCACTACTTTATGAGAACTAATACAACAAATATGATGAGTCATCATAACCGTATCTCAAAATAGTAGTTTCAGGATTAAATAGTTTATGACTTTCAATAGGGAGAATGGTTTCCCTCCCATGTCTACAGAGTGCCACCCCATACCTGGTTACCTGTTACCATGGAACATAGCAGCGGCCCGAGGTCATCTCTGTACGGCTTTCTGTGTTCTGTCAAGATGTGCTACTTTGTCCAAAAATGCCAAACGACAGGTAGTCTTATCCCCTATGAAATAATGCTACCAGAACAAAATAACTATGTTAATTCACTAATCACACCATATGCATTATCTGAGTGTGACAGGTCAGTTGCACTGAATTGAAAAACAATACCGATGTAATGGTAATCGGGCTGGACAGTGATTGTATCAACGGAAGAACCAGCGTCCTGGTGCTACCCCTGCTGTCCACCACTCAACTCTAAGATGTTTGTTTTATCCCCAGGTTGCTCTGCCACCGCTCAAAAGTCACTCATTCAGTGAGGTAAAAAAAAACCTGTTGTAGCATGCACGATTAATGGAAGGGATAAAGGTTGTGTTAAGTTTATTGATCGACCCAAATCTAACCATTTAAAGAGTCAAAAGATGACTGATCAGTGAGTCAGGTATTTAAAGTCCAGATTGGTTAATCATGCATCCAAGCTCAATGCAAATTAAGATAATTTGTATTTTTGTTCATTCTTTAGGCTCAAATTTCCATGTCCAGGTGAATATGGAAAATGCAGCACTTTCATTCAAAATTTTTCCAAAACGACGTACATCAGAGAGTAAGTACAACACAAGCAAGGATCTAGAAAGAGGGAACAATGTCAGTAAGAGCAAACGATCAGCTTTGAGTCCGATTGGACACACAGGTGCTGACAGGCAAAGCACAACATTGAGTTCTTAAGAGCTCTATCAGTATAGAAACCATCTTAAAAGTTGCCGTTATCTGGCCTCGAATACCTGGCCTCAAGTGAAGCCAAAAGATTTAGTGCTCCCTCCACTGACTGGCTGCAGTACAGGCCATAAGCTTCCTCTATGTTAACAGAGATGACATGGTTCAAAGCAGGGGTCCCCAAACTACGGCCCCTCCCCACATTTGGCCCGGCCCTCAGAACAATTCAGAATGCATTTTAAAAATTGTAATATATATATTTTTTTGTCATAGGCCTATAAAAGTTTAGCATTTCAAATAAAATGTTCTTTAGCTGTGAACTTTTGTCATTATTAACTCACATGTTAGGGAAGAGAAAATTTGATTCAGAATTCAGGGTATTTAACCAACAGTGTTAAGGAAAGGTGGGTCAATGCTTCCTTTATAACCTCCTTTAGCATAGGATACACTGGACCATCCTTTACCAAAGGAGATGAGATATGATGCCCCACAATTCCTTGCGGCCGCAACATTTAAAGCGACTCGCGCATCCGACCGTTCATGAACAATAACGATGACAGAAAAGGGACGGAGATCATGTAAGTTACCATCGCAATAATATGCCTTGAACAACTTTCAACTATCTTTAACCCGTAGGCGAACTATGAACGTTATGCTGATGTTGTAAAATGATCAAAGTGAGTTTAACTTTTATTATAGCCTATGCTCAGTTTGCATTCGTTATTTATCCACTTTGAGTGTTTTGGCAGCCGTAAGCAATATCATAAATAACGTTACACTTTCCTTCAGTCACAGATGCTGAAACCCTTGCCTTGATTAAGGGCCTTGAGATATTATGCAAAGCCATATAATCAGATTATAATCACCATAAAAACATCACCCTGTCTTTCAGGTAAAAAGGGATCAGAGACATTTTGAGCCAGATGATGTTTTATTCAACATATTTCATTCAATTCAGAATGTTTTGTGCATTTCTTCAGTTGTACATTCTTGTTTTACATAAATGTAACAATTAATTTCATATTTATGTTGATGTTGATTTCTGAGTGGACAGGAAGCTGATTGTTTCATTTTTGTTACTCGTAGCCTGGTAGTCTATATTGCTTTTATTTCAATCCCAACCTTGTGGTGATTAGGATTATTTCACCGGTAAGAAGGCACAGAGGAAAGTTTTTTAGATGCGCTTTTAGTAGTCCATTTTATGAACATTGTAGTTTCAACACGGCAGACCCACGTCATTAACCTCCGCCGGCCCGTCACATTTAATGATGTGGCCTAGTGGAAATGTGGTCGGATTGTCAGAGCAACAAGATCGCCTTTCCCTAAGTGCTTTATGAATTCTCCTAACATCTTTCCTTGACCTCATGACGTTTCCCCGGGGTTAAGGTAAAGTGGATAGTGAAAGGAGATAGGAGGGACAATTCGAACGCACCCAAAGTATAAACTGCATGTCAGGTCATTTTTTTTAACCCGTTTTAAGTTCAAGATATATTAATTATGGTGTTAAATGTCATGATTCCATCTGCGCCGCACACTCGCCCTCTCTAGTCCATTCTTGTGTACTTACTGCAAACTCTGCTCAGCATCGTTCCACTCCACAATACACACAGTCTATTTTCAATGGAGCCCACCTCAAGCACGTGTCCAACTGAACAGAGCAGACAGGAAGTAAGTAAGAGAACAGATAAAGCATGATGTCAATTTCAAATTAAAATACAATGTGCAGGCTCCTGATTGCATATCCCATCACTTTATCAACATTACATCAAAACAGGCACCCATTGAACAGCAATTCAATCTAGCAGCAATTGTATCTATTTTTATTTATTTTTTTGTCTTTGTTTGTTTGTTCGCTTTAGTTGTCATGTCTATGTCATGTCTATATATTCTTGTTTCATTTTGTTCACCTTTTCAAAAAAACAAAAAACAAAAAAAGAACAGCAATTCAACCTCTGAAAGACAAAGTCACATTACTCTTTATTTCAGCGTGATCTTGTAGTTCTGCTGTCATCTTGTGATCCCTCAAGTACAGCTGCATGGCTGTTCTCCGCTGTGCTTACTCTTCATAAATACAAACCTAGTGGATTGGGAGCACGCCGCCAAACAGAGCTAAACCACAGCGGAGACAGAACGCTGCGCATACGAATCCTGTGAAATCCACTAGTGACACAACAGTCATTGAACTTACGGTAACCATGATGAATGACTGCTTCAGACCTACGCAAGAATTTGTTCTGCTTTGGACACCAGAGGTGCCCTTTGACCTTTCATCAAGAAGTGAGATGTGTGTTTTTGTTATTGGCTCTTTCAGCAGATCTCTTCATCCAGTTCAACGAGAGGAGGCTGAGGCACACTTTACATTTGAAGTCTGTGGTGGTAAACATTTTGGAGAAGGGGCATTTTGGGACGCTGATAGTGAGGTGGTGAATTATGCCTATCACTCATTTAATTTAACAAAATATTGAATTTTATTGACAGATCCACGTCGTAATAATCATTTAAACCTGCAGAGGTATAGTGAGCCATATTCCTTAAGGGTATTTTAATTAAAACAATATCAAAAGATTTCTACAGAAATTCAGCCAAATGTTACACCTTCACTTACTTTTTGTTTGTGACTCTGCTGTGGAAAACAAACTATATGTGCTTTCTCTCCTCTGCGTCATCCAAAACCACCTTTTTTTTTTCCTTTTTCTCCCACTTGTTGCTGTTTTTCATGGCTAGAATCATCCCTTCGATCATTTGTATGCATTTCCCTCCATGAGGAGCTTTCTACTGTCCTTTTAAGGTTGAATGTGGGTGTGTTGAGGGCAGAATATGGGCCTGAACCATGTGTGCACATTTCAGCAGGGATTGGGATCTAAAGGGAACATTGCTTTGAGATGTGTGTAGACCATAGACTGTAAAAAATAATGGACGGGACAAGGTCCCCGGTCTAGTGAAGCTTTTATTTGTAGAGCTCCCCCTGCTGACTGGCTGCAGTATAGGTCATAAACCCCGCCTCCTCAATGAAAACAGATGGGATGTGGGTCAAACTGTAAAGCTAAAATACTCGTCACATAATTTTTTTCCAAACCTAAACTCTGCTGTGATCATTAGTTATTATCACACTATATTGTGTTCAAGTGCTCATTTTTCTGTGAAGTTTGTTTTAAATAAGTTATTTGAGGTTGAAAAACTGGATTTTACATCATATTTGACAATGATTGACAGCCGCCGATCTTGCGTAGCTCTCTTTGTGAATAGCAAAGTTACGTAGTGAAGGAAAGCCGAGACGCCACTGAACATTTCCACTCCGTGTTTGTCTCTGTTGGACTGACAGAATGAGTTGTTCTGCTGTAAACACATCTAACCAACTTGTGGGATTTAAGGATATCTGTGTTAACTTGGTAAGTTGAAATGTTTGTTTAATGTGCTGTTTGGGGGTAATGTCGTTAGCTAGCTAGCTAACACTGAAGTAGGCTAGCTGGCTGTGACGGAAATTATTTATCTTTTTATTTCAGTAAAGAATCGGGGGGAATCCTGATAAATTATGCTGGCTGTGTTTCATGATACTACAACTTAACTGTGCTCGAGATTCACATTAATGAACAATCAGATCCGTAGTAAAATTCAGCATATAGTTGCGCATCAGCGACAATAACTTTACTTTATGGTCTGTTAAAGTAAAATAGAATATGTCCTGATGGTCTGCATTATTAATAACATTAACAGTTGGTCAGTCTGCTCAATGTGATGCAGTGCAGAATATTTCTTCATGTGTTCAGATAACACTAAACTTATTAGCTGGTTCAATAATGTCTCTAACTGTTCAAAGAAAAGAAACAAAACGGTTAACATCAGCACCCGGCGGTGAAATGTAACATTTGTATAAGGATTCAAAACGGTGGATCATATACTATTAAGACTTCAACAGGTTGACTTTAGTATTAATTTACTTTAGTTAATCGTAAATAACAAAGCAGTCTCAAATATTTTTGAGGAATTATAGCAAAAAAAATGAAATTCTTAAATAAAGTGAAGTACTTTGATTGCATTTCTGTGGTGTTCCTGTAGGTGACCATGATGCAGCCAGACTGAAGCAGCACGTTGTGAAGGTGGGCGCCATCATCTTGTCTTTGCAGTGCTGATTCTGAAGAGAACGCCTTCGTTGCGATGTATGTGAATGAGAGGTGGTGTAACTGGGCACATCACCGTTAAAGAACAGCGCTGCACTAAGGATGTGGAGCTGCTGGCTGTAAGCATTCGGCCATATTACCTGCCGAGGGAGTTTTCACACGTCATCGCGGTGACTGTTTACATCCCCCCCTCGGCAGACGCTGCTGCAGCCTGTGAACTCATCCACAGTGTAATGTCTCAGCTACAGACATCACACCCCCAGTCTCTTGTTCTCATCTCAGGAGACTTCAATCACACTTCCCTGTCTGCCACTCTCCCTACTTTCACTCAGTATGTTGACTGCCATACCAGGGACAATAAAACTTTGGACTTACTGTATGCAAACACCAAGGATGCATCACCCCTCCCCCCCCCCCCCCCGGGCCGCTCAGACCACAACCTGGTGAGACTGCAGCTCATTTACATACCTATGGTGAAAAAACAACCCCCCACAACCAGGTATGTAAAGAAGTGGTCTAAGGAGACCACTGAGGCGCTGCAGGACTGCTTCAACACCACTGACTGGGAGGTGCTGAGCAGCCCACATGGGGAGGACATCGACGGTTTAAGTCACTGCATCACAGACTACATAAACTTCTGTGTTGAGAACACTGTACCCACCAAAAAAATACAGTGTTTCTCCAACAACAAACTCTGGGTGACCCCTGAGCTGAAAACCCTGCTCAATGAAAAGAGAAGGGTTTTTAGATCTGGAGATAGAGAGGAGCTGAGGAGGGTGCAGAAGGAGCTCAAGAAAAAAATCAAGGAGGGGAAAGCCAGCTACCGGGCAAAGATAGAGGAGCATTTACAACATAAAAATGCAAGAGAAGTCTGGAGGGGCCTGAATAACATCTCAGGTCACAGCAGAAGGCATGAGAGGGGCCCTGAAGCAGGAGACAGGGAGTGGGCAAATGAACTGAATCTGTTCTTCAACAGATTTGATTCTGCTCCCAACCCCACCCCCACCCACCAGTGCGCAGACCAGCCTGCTTCTCAGACACTCCATCTGAGTACTCTGAGTACCCTGCCACCCCCCTCAACAGCCCTCTCCTCCTCCTCCTCCTCCTCAGACGACCCCCCAACAACCCCCTCCTCTTCTTCCTCCTCCTCCGACGGCCTCTCCATAACAGCTGATCAGGTGAGAAGCCAGCTGAGGAAGATCAAGGTGAGGAAGGCCACAGGTCCCGACGGCATCAGCTCCAGACTCCTGAAGGACTGTGCAGACCAGCTCTGTGAGGTCCTTCTGCACATCTTCAACCTGAGTCTGAGACTGGAGAGGGTACCGACTCTGTGGAAGACTTCCTGCGTGGTGCCAGTCCCAAAGACATCTCACCCCAGGAAGCCTAACCACTTCAGACCTGTGGCCCTCACCTCTCACCTGATGAAGACCATGGAGAGGATCGTCCTCAACAACCTCCGCCCCCTGGTGACTTCAAATCTGGATCCTCTGCAGTTCGCCTACCAGCCAAACATCGGGGTGGATGACGCCGTCATCTACCTGCTGCAGAGATCCTGGACTCACCTGGAGAACACCGGCAGCACTGTGAGGGTCATGTTCTCTGACATCTCCAGTGCCTTCAACACCATCCAGCCTGCACTGCTCAGGGGGAAGCTAGAGAGGGCGGGAGTGGACTGTCACCTGGCTGCATGGACAACGGACTACCTCACCAACAGACCACAGTACGTGAGGCTTCAGGACTGTGAGTCTGACATGGTGGTCTGCAGTACAGGGGCCCCGCAGGGGACAGTTCTCTCCCCTTTCCTCTTCACCCTGTACACCTCGGACTTCTGCTACAACTCTGGGAGCTGCCACCTGCAGAAGTTCTCCGATGACACAGCCATCGTGGGGTGTGTGTCTAAGTCGAGCGAACAGGAGTACAGGCAGGTCATCATGGACTTTGTCGACTGGAGTGAGCTCAACCACCTTCAGCTCAACGCCAGCAAGACAAAGGAGATGGTGATTGACTTCCGCAGAAAGTCACCCCAGACTGCACCGGTGAACATCCAGGGCTTGGACATCGAGAGGGTGGAGACGTACAAATACCTGGGTGTTCACCTCAACAACAAACTGGACTGGTCACACAACACAGACATCCTGTACAAGAAGGGCCAATGTCGACTTCACCTGCTGAGACGACTGAGGTCCTTTGGAGTGTGCAGGACTCTGCTACAGACTTTTTATGACACTGTGGTGGCGTCTGCACTTTTCTATGCAGTGGTCTGCTGGGGAGGAGGGAGCACAGAGAGAGACAGGAAGAGACTGAACAGACTGGTCAGGAGGGCCAGTTCTGTCTTGGACTGTCCTCTGGACTCTGTAGAGGAGGTGGGTGAGAGGAGGATGTTAGTGAAGCTGACATCCATCATGGATAACCCCTCTCACCCCCTACATGACACTGAGGGGGCCCTGAGCAGCTCCTTCAGCAGCAGACTGAGACACCCTCCCTGCAAGACAGAGCGCTACCGCAGGTCGTTCATCCCATCTGCAGTCAGACTGTTTAATCAGACTCTTTAACAGCATCACCACCTCATGCTACACACTGTGTGTGTTTTTTTAAGAACAAAACCTTTTTTGTAGTTTTTTTGTAGTTACTGTGTAACTTTACATTATTGTATTTTTATTTTTATTATTTTTTTATTTTTTTATTTTAACTGAATGTAAATATGTTTGATTTGACTTTAACTTCTATCTTTATTTTTAATAATTGTATTCCCGTCCCCTGTTTTTATGGAGCTGCTGTAATGCACAAATTTCCCCCACGGGGGATCAATAAAGTTTATCTTTATCTTTATCTTTATCTTCACATAGGACTCAAAGGTAAAATTATCTCTCATATGATTGGACCGTGTTATTGTAACCGCTATCAGCATCAAAGTAATTTTAGTAACAATTTATAATCCTTCTTAAAATGTAAGGAAGACTAGCAGAAGATTTTACAGCCTCTATGGTTCTGCAAGAAGTCTAGTTCATGTTTAAATTGTTCTTCTTTCTGTCTTCAAGGAAATCAATGCCCAAAGGAAACAGCAGTCCAGAGTCTGATTCCAGCTCTGGTGAGGTTCTGCACACAAATTGGCTGTCTGATTCTTTTAATGGGTAATTACCACACAACACCAAATCAGTACATTGAATTGACTTTTTTTTTAGCCAAATACTGAAGCTACTTCTGCATATTTGTCATGAAGCACAATAATCCAACTGACTGCAGTTTCTGCTCACACTGCTGAAATCATGTCTCACTGTTTAAGTTTCACAGTTGTACTGTGAGTATCTGTAATTTAAGAAATCAACAGGAGACGCTGTGGTGCAGTGTGTGGTAAAATTATTACATTCATGTACAAATGAACACAATACTTTTCTGCAGGATTGTTCTCTCATTCCTTATCAGCAGTTGCAGTATCCTGTTTTACCCCTTTAACTTCATCATCACACCTCATTATATCGCCTGCATTTGACGCTTTTGTGAATAAGAATGGTCAATGGTCAAAAGACGTTTCACACGCGCCCTTTCTGTGACACGCTGAGAGCCTTAAGCAGAACGCCTGAGTTAACAAAGTTCATAATCAGCTCATGCTATCAGATATTGTTATCTGGAGCTTCTGGCTTTGCTGAACCAGCTTTCTCAAAGAAAGGCTGGATATGTTGAACTTGCTTCAGATACATCAACTGACCCAAATACTGATCAATAACTTGAAACAACAGCCAAATACCGCCACCTAGTGTCTAAAGTGAGTTTTGTCTAAAATAAATGTGTTGAAGTGTTTGCACTTTAGAAATAAAAGTTTCCATGGCTAACAAAAACCAGTATAAACCGGTTCTGCTCATCTGTCTGTCCCTGTCCATAGGCACACTGACTTGAAGAGAGAGGACAATTGGCTTCCATGTACAAGACACACAAGTCCCAGATTGAATCACTCTATCAGGTAAAGAGCTGTCTCACTTTAAAGTGATATAAGATGGTGGAGTATTACAGAATCATACTAAGTAAGCCACAGTCGGTCTAACACTGAGTTAATATAAACTCTATGTATATTAAAATATACAAGCTTCTGATTTCTGCCTCTCAGGTTGATTCTGCTGTTTCAGTTTTCACCTGTTAGCTCACATCCCTGGCTACTAAGTCATAGGCAAAAGTTAATTATTGTAACCTTGATTATGTCATGATTATATGAAAATATTTAATGGAATCTCATGCGTATCTTGCTATGCTTATTGGCTTTAAATGTTTAATGTTAAATAAGTTTGAAGGCCATTTATCTCAGACGAGCCGGCTGTGACAAGCTGAGCTCGTCTGTTAGCTTTGCTGTTGTCTTAGCTGTTGTTGGTCAAGAAGAAATTAATGTCAGTTCAAGGCCTTTTCAAATGTGAGCTATGAACTTAACTGCTAAATTATTTTAGTGTGACCAACACGTTGTAGTGCTCCAATTAATCAGAGACAGTCATATCAGATTTTTAAAAAGTTTATTTAAACATTTTATGAAAAAAAAACTTCAATAAACAACCCCTGGCTTCATTAACCATGTGGAAAATAAGTAAGGGAGACGATCAGGTCGAATTGCTGGAACATAGGAGAAAGTATAAAAAATAATTTAACAAAGAAATCCAAACAAAAATCAAATAAAGTATAGAGATCCTGGATGATTGTTTGACTGTTAAAATATGATGGAAAAGCAAATCCAACACCACCCACCAGCATCTGGCCTTTCAAACACATGGCAACATCATGGAATGAAAAATAGCAGCATTGAATATTGACCTGGATCTCTGTGTTTTCTCTGAGGATGACTATGGTAGCCTTCTCACTGTCACAAAGCACCAGACTCTGTCCACCTTCTTCAGTTGTGCAGACGTCGATCAGCTCCTCTGGGTGATGGCAGAGAGGACTCTTCATCTGGGAGAGCTGCTGGTGTAAGGTCATTTCTACCACAGTGGATGAGCAGGGCGTCTGGCACAGGTGGAAGGAGGAGGTTCCTTCAAACTATGTGACCCCAGCCTGACCACTGTAACAGGTGTACAGACAAAGGTTGAAATGAGTAATTTTTAAGTTCTGTTGATTGTAAAATGGAAAAGAAAACATCACCTTTCTATTTAACATTTAGCTGGTGTATGACTCATTGTGATTTTAATTTTAGAAGACTATATTGTTAACAATAGCTTGTTTTTACAATCCTCTTATGAAACTTAAAAAAAATCACAGGATAGATAACTTTTAACAGATGATTTTAAATTACACACTTAGTTGTCATGAAATGTTTTGAGCGCATTGTTTTATCTCACTTAAGGTGAGAAACAAACAGTCAAATGGATACCCTACAATTTGCATATCGAGCAAAGAGAGGTGTTGAGGATGCAACGGCTGCATTTCTTAACCAAGTTTATAAACACTTGGAAACACCATCATCTTATGTGCGTATACTGTTTGCTGATTTCTCATCTGCCTTTAACACTGTCCAGATACAACTATTGGCTGTGAAGCTGTGTAGTATGGGAGTTAACCACACACTCATTAGGTGGATTCATAACTTCCTTTCTGAAAGGCAGCAGTTTGTTACCATCCATGGGAAAAACTCTTCAGAAATTAGCACTCACACTGGGGTACCACAAGGGTGTGTCCTCTCACCTTTGTTGTTTACTTTGTACACTTTGTGATTTTAAATACAAAGAAAACCAAAGAAATGATTATTGATTTTAGAAGACAGTCATCTCTCTCCCCTGTAAATATGAAAGACACAGAAATTGAAATTGTATGTTGGCACAATAATTGACAACAAACTGACATGGAACACCTACACAAAAGCAAGGTATGCAAAGGCTCAACAGTGCCTCTATTTTTTGAGGAAATTAAGAAATTTTAATGTTGACAGCACTATGCTGAAATTATTTTACAAGACTTTTATTGAAAGTGTGCTGACCTTTTGTATTCAGTGTTGGGGAGGAGCACTGTCCTTACAAATTAAGAACAAACTGGGCAAGGTTGTTAAACTAGGCAGCAAGATAACCGGGAAGCAAATGTACAGCATTTCTTTCCTGACAGACCTGTACACACTGAATTATATTACAGCTGACCCTCTGCACCCCCTTTGGTCAGAGTATAAACTCTTGAATTCAGGGCGCAGGTACAGAATGCCGAGGATGAGGATGAGGACTAAAAGAGGCATTACATCCTTTGTACCGTGCAATATTCAGCTGCTTTATACAAGAGCTGATTATACAGGACGAACTCGGCACTCTGCACTTTATTTCACTTGCTGAATTCCCTCATTGACTCATTAAGATTAAGATTTTACTTTTTATTGATCCCCGCAAGGGGAAATTTCAGTTTTTACACTCTATAAGTCATGAACACACACATGCAGAAACAGGATCCTATGGACATGCACTAATGGAGAGAAGCCAGAGTGACGGAGCGGCCCACAGTGGGCGCTCCTGAGCTGATGGTGGGTAGGGGGTTTGGTGCCTTGCTCAAGGGCACCTCGGCAGTGCTCAGGAGGTGATCTGGCACCTCTCCAGCTACCAGACCAACTTCTATATTTGGTCCGCACCGGGACTTGAACCTGCGACCCTCTGGTTCCCAACCCCAGTCCCTATACAGACTGAGCTACTGCCGCCCCATGTGATGCTTTAGTGTGTTTTTATGTGTTCTTATGTGCTGTCCTGTAAATGTTTGTTTGTATTGTGTTTTTTAGCTGTCTGTGCAAGGCAAATTCCCCTAGGGGCAATAAAGGTTTCATTCATTCATTTTAGGAAGAAGACCAGTCGTGCTGCTGCATTTTGTATCATTTGCAGGGGTTTGATAGTGCATGTAGGAAGACCTGCCAGTAGAGAGTTGCAATAATCGATGCATGATATCACAAAAGCCTGTACCATGAGCTGTGTAGCATGTTCTGACAGGTAAGGTCTGATCTTCCTGATGTTGTACAGGGCAAATCGACATGACCGGGCAATCGAGGCTACTTGAACCTTAAAAGTTAGCTGGTCATCAATCATGACACCCAGGTTCCGGGTAGACTTTGTGGGCATGAGTTTGGTTGTTCCAAGCTGGATATTGATCAGTGGTTGCATAGAGGGACTGGCTCGGATGACAAGGAGCTCAGGCTTTAAAAGATTGAGTTGAAGGTGGTGTTCATTCATCCATTTAGAGATATCAGCAAGGCATGACGAGATTCTTGCAGAGACTGTAACATCGTCTGGCGGGAATGACAGGAAGAGCTGGGTATCATCAGCATAGCAGTGATATGAGAAGCCATGAGAGCGGATTATTGAACCAAGTGAGCTTGTGTATATGGAGGAGAGAAGGAGACCAAGCACTGACCCTTGAGGTACCCCTGTGGATAAGCTGTGCGCTTTGGACACTTCTCCCTTCCACAACACTCTAAAGGATCGCCCAAAGAGGTAGGACACAAACCAGCAGAGGGCAGATCCTGAGATGCCAAGTTCAGAGAGCGTAGATAGGAGGATTTGATGGTTGACTGTGTCAAAGGCAGCAGACAGGTCTAGCAGTAATAGAACTGATGACTGATCCGCAGCTCTGGCAGCTCATAGCGATTCTGTTACTGACAGTAGTGCAGTTTCAGTAGAGTGGCCCCGCTTAAAGCCTGACTGATTTGGGTCAAACAGATTGTTTCTGGACAGGAACTCAGAGACTTGCTTAAAGACTGTGCACTCAAGTACTTTTGACAGAAAGGGCAGAAGAGAAACCGGTCTGTAGTTTTCAACCTGGGCTGGGTTTAGTGTGGGTTTTTTGAGCAGAGGGGTGACCCGAGCTTGCTTGAATGCGGTGGGGAACACACCTGTTGACAGAGAGGAGTTGATGATATGCTTAAGTGCATCATTAAGCGGAGAGGAAATGGTCTGCAGGAGGCTTGATGGTATTGGGTCCAGAGGACAGGTGGTGGGCCGAGAGTCTAGCACAAACTTAGAGACTTCATCCTCAGCCAGAGAGGAGAATGAGTCGAGTGAGGCACTTTTGGTTGGTGCCTTTGGGCTGAGTTGGTCAGGCTCAGAAAACTGGTTACTGATGGTTGCAACCTTTTCAGTAAAATACGAGGCAAACATGTCTGGTGTGAACAGATCGGAGGGTGGAGGAGGAGGTGGTTGAAGCAGTGAGTTAAAAGCAGGAAACATTTTTCTTGCATCTGTCAGGGGTGCAAACTTGTCACCTTTCGGCGAAATTCGCCGTTTTGGATCCCAATTAGGTCATTTGTGTGGTTCATTTAGATCTGCAATAAAAATATTTGGGGGGGTGTTAGATCTGCGACGCGAGCTGTCATGTTTCTTGCGGCCGGTGAGCACGGTCCCGCGAACGTTAACTCGTTTCTGATTGCGGTCAGAGCGGTCTGATTGCTCAACACGGCCTGAAGAAAGTACTTCCGGGCCCTGCAGCCAATCATTGCTGCACGAACCCGTCCGCGTTGTTACAAAAATCTTGGAGGTGCGCGGCTGTGCACTCAGACCCTCCGCGCCCGCGGACCATTCTCGCGCCGACCGCGATTGTGCAATATAAGCAATTTTGTTTTTCTTATTGTTTGCACTGCTTCTTTACTAGGTCTGAATGCTAAAATCTTCTGTAAATTCACAATTTAAAGCTGATATATATTTTTTTAAATCTTCCCGGGGGGGGGGGGGACCCCCTAGGGAGTTTGGATCCATGTCACCTTTTTCATCCCTGATGAGTTTGCACCCCTGATCTGTGGCATTGCATATCTTGTTCTGATAATATGTTGTCTTGGCCATTTTCAGGCTGAAAGAGAATGAGACAAGTCTTTGCTTATAGTCATTGAGGTCAGCGGACTGTTTGGATTTTTGCCATTTTCTCTCTGTTGACCTCAGCCCTGCTCTTTGCTCTCTTAAGACTTCAGTGAGCCATGGACTAGGTTGGGTTTTGCAAGCGGGTTTGGACACCAGAGGGCAGAGCTTGTTCAGAGATGAGGCTAGTTTGGAGCAGAGTGTGTCTGTAGCCTTGTCTGTAGAGAGTGCGGTAAAGACCTTTTGGGCAGGCATGGCAGCCATTACCTCCTTAGACATCTGAGCTGGCTTGAGCGGTCGCATGTTTTGGTGGTATGACACCATTTGTGGGTGTGTCTGAGGGAGTTCCGGCAAGGAGATTGTGAATTGAATAAAGTGGTCTGATAGATGTAGAGGGGTGACAGTCAGGTTTGCTGTCGAGCAGTTCCGAGTCAGAATTAAATCAAGAGTGTTGCCAGCTTTGTGGGTAGGAGGAGTTGGGACCTGCATGAGGTCAAATGAGGATAGGAGAGCAAGGAAGTCTGTTGCCTGGGCTTTATCAGTGTGTATGTTCATGTCTCCCATTACAATCAGTGGTGTTCCATCATCAGGGATTTCTGAGAGTAGCATGTCCAGTTCCACAACAAAATCATTCAGATTACACCCTGGTGGGTGGTAAATGATAGCAATGTACATTTTAACAGGAGCAGTAACCAAGATTGTTGTGATATTCAAATGAGGAGTTGTTGCTCAGTGGGAAGAGTTTATTGAATTTCCAGGTTTTAGAAATGAGGATACCTGTACCACCTTCACGTCCAACAGAGCGGGGTGTGTGTGAGAACACTGTGTCAACAGAAAGAGCAGCTGGTGTGACTGTGTTTTCTGGGCGGATCCAGGTATCAGTAAGGGCAAGTGCCTGAATGTCTGACATTTTTGCAAGTGCTTGGATGAATTCAGTTTTATTCACAGCAGATTGACAGTTCCAGAGGCCAAAAGTAAATGAAGGGTGGGTAGAAGAGGCTTTCTTAAGCAGAGACAAGTTGTTAAGATTTCGTTGTCTATGACAGATGTGTCTTTTCCTGTTCCCATGAATGACAGAGATTTCTTTGTAGCATATGTTGCGTTTAGCAGATGACCAGAGAAAATAGGTGTTGGGCCACGCAGGCTTAGGACAGGCAAACAATGGACTCGGGCCTGCACCTCTGTGAGAAGCCTCATTTGAGTTATTCACTGAGATCACAAAGAGGCCTAAAAGGACTCTTAATCCCAGAATCCCCTGCAGTACTTCACACCTACGTGTGAAGTAAGGGGGGGACCGGAACCTATCTCTTCTCATTGGAGGGGACCTGAGGTAGACCCCCCCATGAAGGGCTACAAAGCTCCAAGACTTCCATTGTTCTCCCTCTTTCCACGTGCTGACTTCAAGTGTTCGGAGACACAAGCTCACCTCCTGTTTTCTGCAACAATCTTCCTTTGTTTTAAGTTTTGGCGCGCAGGTAATCTGCGGCCGGCAGTGTTCTAAATTCCGAGCTCGGATTGTCCAGTGAACGCATCTCAGCTTCTCGGAGAGCGTCAGACTATAACAGATTATCAGAAAGATAACGGTCTTATTCCGTCCTGCAACGAAAGGACATCAACGGACATCTTTCCTCTCGACGGAGAACCAACGAAGCCGCTCTTGCCGTAAGGGACCCTCGCCGCCATCAAACGCCTCTGCACCTGGACGGACAGAAGATCTGTTTTATCGCCGGACTCCTTTTTCCTTCACCAATCGCGGGTAAAGCAATTCACAAGTGAGGCTTAATTAGGTCTGGGCAGAATTAGCTTTAGAGAGTGTTTTTAACAATTGATTGATTTGATGCGAAAACTGTAATTTTTCTCTTTGTTGGACCGTCGCGTCCTGAGTTTATCTGTTTGAAACTCTTGTTGTTCCCATTTCGGACCGCTGCGTCCTATATGTGTTTAGCGTAACAGCGTTATAACCGGGTATTACTCTTCTGATCAGAAAGGCCAGTGTAAACCGTATTAACTTACATTCGGCCATTGGTTTGTTTCTGTGAATGAAGGGAATTACTCCGAGTTGTGGTGCGGGATTCGGACTGTGATCCGGCCTCTTCAGGCACGCATTTCACTCCTTCTTTTCTCCTCCTCTAACTAACACACACAGACACACACACACACATACACATAGTCCTGTGTAGACGCACATCTGGAGACTAACTCCACCACCGCGCCATTACGCACATAGGCTACACACACACACAGAGATCTGTACACTCGCGGCCATTCAAACGCCTCAGAGACACAGATCGTGTAGGGCCGAAACTCGGTCTCTTTTAGACATTAAGGCCACGTTAGGTCTTTGTTAGGTGTGCGCTATCGGAAGGGCGACCACGTGGGACGACGCAATCTCCCCCCCTTCAATTTATTAAATATAGTTATTAATTATTAATAATATTAGTAATTAAGTAACTAATTTGAGACTGATTTGAGTGATATTTTGGTTATATTTCCCTGAGTACAGGTTGGTGCCCCAAACGAGATTAAACATAGTTTAATTATATTGTTATTTATATTATTAATAATTAAATATAATTATTAAAGAATATAACCAAAGTTAACTTGATACAACCCCAACATAGGCAAAGCAGTAGTCATGGATGCCCGGGCTCTGTGGCCACGCTGAAGCGTCAGAGCTTGTTCTGCTGGCAGTTTCGGATTCAGACTCTTTTAAGCTTGGATTTTCGTGGAAAATTATAAAGTTATTGTTTTTTTTACTTTAGCTATATAAACGAATGTTTTGTTTTCCTAACTAATAAAGCCCCTTTGAATAGAAAGTAATTGAATTTAAATTGATGCCCGGTGTTTCGATAAAAAAGTGACCCTGTTATCTTGTGACTTTCAGCAGAATGCGCCTGTGGTTGTCATAGCTACATGCCTATTTGTTTATTTTATGTTATCAAATACCTACCATATCTTATAGGAATGGAAATTATAATTTTAGTAAAACTTATTGATGAGGCCATTCGTGAGGACAGCTACTTAGCCTCTCTTTGTTTTTGAAAGCTGTTTTAACTGCGACAACTCCGGACGGTTTATGCTGGAAACATTCAGCTGAAAGTCATCACTTAACTGGGTAACTGGTCAAACCGAAACACCCGGTACGTATAACTAACACTTTAACATGTATAAGTAGAACAAATCGAGAAGTTTCTGTTTGGTTTCGTAACCGAATGTCTTTAAACAACTATCACTTAATGAGTGATGGGATGTGTGATATCTGAAAGGTGTAATAATAATAGCAAATAATTTTGTTGTGAAAGTTAAACGGAACAACACTTTTGGCTAGTTTGCGGAGTACTGATTTCTGCATTTTCACTTCGGATGTATGCTTCTGATTCAACAAGTTTGAGTAGTTTATCAATGCATGAGGTCAACTATGTGTTAACCTTATACTATTTAAAAAAAACAAAACAATAAAACCAAGCAGTTATTTACTTTTTAAAGCTCCTTGGTGACAACTTCTGGCAGAAGCTACATATATTTCCCATCGTCCAATGGGAGAGCAGTACATCGAGCCGGACACAAATATTGACCAATCACCGCACTCCAAATGACGGAGAACACGGAGAAGGGGATTCATTCATGCAGATACCACCGGGTCATTTCTAGTAAAACTCACCGGACAACTCGCTCCCTCTGACATGTCGATGGTTATTTTCGCTCTGTCGATATTGTACGAATCAACAGCGAGTTTTCAGCAACACATACGCCATTTAAAACAAAGATCTTGTTGAAAAAAGACAGATCCCCCCCTCGTGTAGCGCCACTATGAATGAACGCTGAACTCGTGATGTCATTGGACAGTTTAGGGGTCGTTTCCTGGTTCCGTCTGCCAGTTTCCTCCTGCAGGGAGGGAACCCACACATCTCAGGGAGCCTCACGTTGGAAATCTACTCAAGATACGGGTCTGTCTTTTATCTTTAGAAGCTGAAGTAAATGATCTGAAGAAATGCAGAAATAAGATGCAAAAAGTAACTAAAGACAGTCCAGACCAGAACTTCAGAGTGATATCTGAGGGTCTTTTTCTTCTTCTTCTCTGGGAACTTTTGTCGGATCGCAAACAGCTTAAAGGTGCATACCGCCACCTACTGTACAAGAGTGTGTATCATCATGTCACTTACCTTCACTAGAGCCTTCACCTTCTGCCTGTCACCCTTGTGTAATATAAGAACGAATAAAGAGCCCCTCTGACAGCTCTTGTCCCCTCTTCTTCAGTATTTCTCTCATTACATTCACGCCCTGTAGCTCTGATTTTCTCTTTTCAATCTCTCTCTCATTTGCATACTTATACAATGTTATAATGTATGTTCTACATTTTTCTTAGTGCCGCATCTTTCACACTCATCACTGTTCCTTTTCCCCATCGTGTCATTCAACTCAGTAGTATAAGTCTCATTATGATGATTTCCTCCCTTCTATTGCTTTCTCTACAGCTCTTTGTGACAACTGATTTTTGTATTTTGTACAATCCCCTTCCTTTCTGATCATCATCACACCTTTTCTGCCATATTTCTGTTCCCTTCTTTTTAATCACTGCTTTTCCTTTTTCTTTCCCAAGAGGGATTGGGACAGCAATTAAAAAAATTACCCAGCAATTTATTTTTCCAGTGCCCCTTTTGCTAGTTTGTGTCAGCGCACTCATTTCCTTTCACTCCCTCGTGTGCAGGAACCTGACAAAAGTGTACTACACCTCTGTGAAGTCTTTGCAACATGTGATGAAGTTCTCTGAGTAACTCTTCTCTGTTTGTGTTTGACTGTAGAGAGTCTGTGCATACCACCACCCTATCTGGCCTTACCTCCTCCACCTGCTGTAGACTCATAATCGCTGCCACTATTTCTGCAGTATATAATGATAGTTGATCTGATAATCTTTTGGAGATAATATATTTCAAATCCAGGTATGTACACACCCATTCCCACACATCCATGCTCATTCTTTGATCCATCTGTGTACATTTTGAGGTAATTGAAATAAATGTTTGTCAGGTAAACAATTGTTTTAGCGCCCACTTTGTTCATTCTCCATTCTCTTTTCATTTGTATGGCACTCATGTCTATCTTTGGCTCAGTGTACAGCCATGGAGGTAAAACCACCGTCAGTCTCGGTCTCTGGGGAGGTAGTGGAGGTAAAACCATAGACTGGGAAAAACTGGAGGTAAATACCAATATTTACAGTCTATGTTAAAAACCACAAGCGTGAGCAGACAGTTTGCGTCCACAGAGTTGCAGCACTGACGTCTGGTGGCCAAAGGTTGGTACTGCAACCATGAATTCTCTTGTTGGGTAATGGTCACTTTATAAACTCTTCTGATCTCTGTAGATAAACAATCCAGTTGAAGACTCCAAGTTACCAGAAACAACTATCATAAATACTTTTGTTATAAAAGCACGTGCATAACAATATTCTGAACTTTTTTTCTAAATCTAAATTGAATTATAGAAATGAACAAACAATCAGACATATCAGTCAACAAAAAAGATATAGGTACAAGGGAAATTGTCAAAATACTACCACTACTATACTACTGCTGATACTACTACTTCTAATAATAATAATAATAATAATAATAATAATATTAATAATAGTTCCACAGACACACGGACAGACTCATTTAGAAAAAAAATCTAAATTGAATTTATTGGCATGGATATTTGTTTACTAACACAAGAGACTCAAAATAACATTTTAATTCAAACTTAAAAGAGGGGGTGACCCCACAAGGTTGCTGGTTGTTTCCTCAACAGTAAATCACAGTTTTCTTCTTGTGGGTGATTTTGACATTATAAGGAAGAAAAGCTGTTAAAATCTGCGCTGCCATCCAGGTTCGTGTCGTTGGGTATCCCAGCAGCGACATGGACAGTTACACTACAACTTAGACACGCCTCTAATTATGCCACTTCATGAATAATTTTCATAAAGTTATTCAAAAATAACCCCAAGTAGAATTTTAACCAATGTCTAAGTGACACCACCCATTATTTACTGCAGGGGGTTTGGAGGACAGTTGATGGCGGTCGCTATGCTGGAAATGCTGTCTCAACCTAACTTTCACTCAACCTAATGACATGCTAAGAGCTGGAACTGAGGCAAGTCCTCCTGACAAACAGCCTCACCGCTAGAGTTCATCCCCTATACAGCGTGTGCCAATCGAGACATGAGCTAATCAGACCTATTTAGATTTTTTGAACCAGGCTGTAAACATGTTCATTTCTGCTGTAAAAACAGGCTTTTTAGAATGGGTGTGTATGTGACTTCTGGGACTCCTGGTGCCAGCCTCTAGTGGACACTGGACAAACTGCAGAACTGAATTTGAACTTTCGCACTGGCTTCATTTTTGAACATCCAATGTAGCCACTCGGTTTAGGCAGCCAGCCTCAAGCAATTGATGAAATGCAGTCTTCAACTTGTACCAGTAATATTCTGATGATGTAACTCTTCTGGATACCTAAAACAAAACTGAATGGAGGACTTGCCGGAAAAAATGCTGTTTCACTGTGATGATTTTTAAAGATCAGGTGAATTTTTACTCCATTGTTCTAAAAAGCCTTGTGGTATAGAAAATGGTTGTATGGACGTTATTAATCCAATATGTCTTTCTCAGGGAAGAAAGCAAGCAGGAACCTCCAGGAATTAGAAATAAAGCCAATAATAATGCACCCAGAACTGCAGGTCCTCAAGTAGCCCCTTCAGATGTATCACCCCAGGAAACAGGTAAAGATGAGGAGAGAGTACTATCAGTGAGGATACAATTATATAATGACTGTTACTGAGTCTCACATTAAAGATGCTTGTGCAGAGCTTTGCAGAGCCCTGGATCGGAACAAATGCAACACGATAAGATCGATGGCCGGATCCAAAGTAACCTGTATGCTTCAGTTTTTGGTTCTTGTTTTTGTTGTTGTTCACATGTGCATATCCTCTCCTAAAATCAATGACATTTCTCATTTTCAATAGTTGACATGTTGTCTTTTAAATAAAATACGAGGGTTTAATGTTTCTCAAATCATCACATTTAACAGTTCTAGTAGGGAGAATATGACTACACATGTTCATGCTGTGTTTTATACTGGAACACAATGAGAGCTTCATTTTCTGAATTTTTACCGATTTAAAAATTCATCATCCCTATCAGACAAAATTCATATGAAATCTTTGGAGAATCGTTGGGATTGTTGTTTGACCTGTAAGTAGCACTATCAGCAAATGTACCACTTACTGTATTGTGACCTGTGACAATATTTTGAAGAGAGCCCTGATGGTCTTATCAGCCCACTAACGTTTACTCTCCAGTGTGTTTGCATAGAGGTCAACCGTCCCATGCTGGGTCAAGTGCAAAAACACAGAACTGAATTACTGCAACACTGATTTGTCTTGCTTTCTTTTCTCTCTCAAACCATAGCTAACACACATACCATAATTTCACTCAATGTTTGTGTAATCTTTGTTTTCTCCTTTACCGTAAGAAGTGGAGAGGTGGAGGGGGATTAAGGAAACTTCACAGGACCTTGTTGATGTTTACTCATAACTGATAAATAAAACACATGATAATATTTATAATTATAAGAATATGTCTGAAACAAAGAAAAGAAAAAGAAAAATCCACTCTAACGGTGCACTATGGAGTTATTAGAGAAATTTGAAAGTTAAATAAGTGTACATATTCAGTGTTATGTTCATAACTCTATACACAAACTGTCCTCATGGGGAAATGTGGTCCCTGTATCACTGTTTGAAGATAAAATGCTACGCGAGAAGTTATGGTGGGGGGTCCGCAACTTTGAGTAAAGTTTGTGTATTCAGTTCAGAAAATATGGCAGAAAGCTAATGTCACTGAGAGTCTCGTCATTTAATGTAATATGTGACAACTTGTGAAGAACCTTTTGGTCAGTTATTTCATTGTTTAGCCACCTCATGCATCATTTAAGAAAGACACAGTAAATCTAAGCACATTGTATAACATCGAGTACTTTGACAATTTTTTGATACCACGTGTTTTAAAACGTTAAGATCTCTTTGATTTGAATGATCAGTATCAAGACGTACCAAACCTTTAAAAAACAACATCTGCGGGGCGCTGGTGGCACAGTGGTTAGTGGGCGTGCCCCATGTGTGGAGGCTGTGGTCCTCAAAGCGGGCGGCCCAGGTTCAAATCCAACCTGTGGCTCCTTTCCCACATGTCATTCCCCCCTCACTCTCTCCCTGATTTCTGACTCTATCCACTGTCCTATCTCTCCAATAAAGGCACAAAATGACCAAAATAAATCTTTAAAAAAAAAGACATCTGCTTCATCGTAGGAGAGGAATGAATCCATCAACAATTTTCGCACAACTCTACTGGAAACATTGGCAATGTTTTTGTGCAAGACAGTGTACAGGAGTTTGCCTGTAAATGTTGATAATTGAAACAGAAAATGACCCAATATTGGGCGCCTTGGACTTCTATTAGTAATACTGTGGTATCAAAACAGGTATAGATATCATTTGATTTGATGTGCAGCCTGCTCTCTAGTGGATTATATGTGTACTGCATGTGTAGGGTTGTATTCATCAGGATTTAACCTTACAGCAAATAATTCAGATTTTTCTTTTTTTTTTTTGTTCTTGATTGCCCAAGTTTAATCTAACCATTTTAAAAGTGTGTATGATGATTCATGAGTCATTGAGCTTTGAAACTTGCCTGATCAAGCTGGTTAAGAGGGTTTATTTCTGTTAGCCTCAAACGCTGTATTAACTTGATATTTATAAATGATTGACATATGAAAAACAAATAGAAGAGGTAAACAAATAGAGCAGGGAGTCGAATAGAGGACTTACTTAATTACCTGTGTGTGTGTGTGTGTGTGTGTGTGTGTGTGTGTGTGTGTGTGTGTGTGTGTGTGTGTGTGTGTGTGTGTGTGTGTGTGTGTGTGTGTGTGTGTGTGTGTGTGTCTGTTTGTGTGTGTGTGGGGGGGGGGGCTTTATAAGTGATGTCCAGTCTAAGGCTCGCTGCAGTCAGTCATGGATCGTCCTGGGACTCAGATGTGGACACTTTGTGTCTTGATGACCTGGATGTGCGTCGCTCTGGCAGCTCCGTAAGTTTACCTGCAGCAATTCAAAGAATTTCTATCATGTTTTTTTTTTTTTTTTTAATCAGTCAGTTTGTATGAATCTTTTTTTTTGGTGCTGCATCATCCTAATGATTCACCCACTTATGTTAATTTGATATTTAGAAATGATTGACATAATGGAATTCAAATAGAGGAGAATACAGGATTATTTACTTTTTTTGTGATGTATGTGTTTCTTTGTGTAGACATTACATGGTAGCTATACCTGCAGTTCTCGAGGCTGGAACTGAATCTCGCTTCAGCGTGAGTCTCATGAATCCCAGCGGGATTATGTTCATGACTATCACTTTGAGGACCAAGCAAGCAACTCTGACACTCTTGCACAAGATATCCAGTCTGGAGTTTCACAACGTCTTTAAGTTCCAGGTCAGCTATAAAGATGGAGTTTGACGAACTTTGTTTATTTCCTAAAAGTCCATTGAGAGTGTTAAAGCCAGTGAAAACCTAAATTCAAAAAGCCATCCAGGTCATATAGGTGTTTTGTACTCAAAACAGTTGTAATCCAAATTTGCAATATTGTAATAACAGTTTCTATTACTATAAAAGTTGTATTGTCCAATTAAGAAAAACGTCTAAATGCTGCTCTTTGGCTGTTTTCACTTTCTCATCTTTATTTAACGACTAAACATTGGATCAAGGTTTTCAAAGTTTTGTCAACATTTATTTTCAAACATATGAGCTGATTATGAAGATTCAAATCCTCGATGACATCTATGCAGTTTTACTTCAAACCAAATTTGCAAGAGGATTAATCCAACAATCTTTAAGTTTGATATCTTCAAAGTGACTTCATAAGAAACTGTAAGACACATATTTGTCACACGAGAGCCACTAAAAACGCAACTTTAACACAAGTCATGCGCATCAATATGAAGCTTAATGGTGTCCCGACAAAGGGTGTTCATCCTCAAAACATTTAGCAGATATAGAATGTGAGAACAAAGGATTAATCTGAAATAATATAATTTGTTCTGTCTGAACCGGCCACGTAGTGTCTGCTGTTATTGATTACTGTCTTTGTTGCATTATTGTTGCTTTGTCAGTTTTTTATTCTTATTTTTGAACTGCTTTCACAATTACTCAATCGATGTAACTTTAAAAGAATAAGAGGTACAATAAGATACTTCATTTTCATCTTACACCCTTTCAGAACAGATGGGTTATAAATGTAGTCTTTATATTAAGTATGATGTCATTCATGGTTTCTGCTGTTTTCATTTTATGTTAGAAACAAAGGAAAAGAGAAAATGAAATAAGAGCAGCTTGAATACTATTACTCAAGGTTTTCAACAGAGTCTACAAAAGAATTAGGTTCACTGCAGTTTTGTCGTCATGAGTTTTTTAAATATCTAATAGAGCTCTTCTTCCCACACAGGTTCCATCAGGGCTGAAAGATGAGGTGGCAGATTTTGAGGTGGAGCTCCAAGGGGAAACGTTTTACTCAAAAGAAGTCAGGAAAGTCATGTTCAGAACCTACGAACCAATGACATTCGTCCAAACGGATAAACCGATCTACCTCCCAGGACAAACAGGTAAAAACCTTTAATGCACGAGTTATTAAAAAACCATACCAACATGTTTTTAATGTTGTTTTTCTACTTGTTTGGATACACAAAGTGATGTTCATTTTTTCTATCAATAATTTTGAAGTTTGAAGTAGTTACAGAGTTGTCCTCTACAAGTGGTACCGAAAGCGGGGGTCGGGACCCCCTAGGGGGTCATGAGATACTGAGTGGAGTCCCGAGATGCCTTCTTAAAACAAATACAAATTTAAATTGATTTAAAAACAGATCGCGAAACTTTACAAAAACGTTGCTCAATTCAATAGAAACCATGGTCATTAAGGGATTATTGTCTGTTGCTCTTTCCAAATAAAAACACTTCACACAGAAGCGGCTGTGGCTCAGTTGGTATTGGTCAACTCTCAACCGGAGGGTTGGGGGTTCGATCCCCAGTTCGATCCCCAGCTCCTGCAGCAGCATGTCCGATGTGTCCTTGGGCAAGACACTTAACCCTAACCCCAAATTCTTCCCCCTGCAGCAGCGCAGAAATGTGTATGAATGGGATTAGTAACTTCTAATGGATACTTTACACACTGTAGCGTGTGAATGGGTGAGTGTGACATGTTGTGAAAAAGTGCTTTGAGTAGTCAGAAGACTAGAAACAGGCTATACAAGCTCAAGTCCATTTACCATTTACCATAAAGGGACTTGAGTTCGTATAGCCCATTTCTAGTATTCTGACTACTCGAAGCGCTTTTTCACAACATGTCACACCCATTCACACACTGAAGGCCGAGGCTTCTATGTAGCAAGACAATCAGAAGTAACTAATCCCATTCATACGCCACCGAAACAGAGGGAGCAATTCAGGGTTAAGTGTCTTGCCCAAGGACACATCGGACATGTAGCTGCAGGAGAGACGACTCTACCAACTGAGCCACAACCGCCCCCTTTTTCATTTACCATTTACACCACCTCTGTGTTTGTTTATGAAATTTGTCCTCTTAGTGCTACAGACGAAACATGGACATTATGTGTGATCTGCTACTGGCCTTTCTTAACATTCAATTACTAAAATAAATGTATGATTTTATGCTGCTGTGTTCTTTTGTGTTGATCTAATGTCAGTGTTTGGAGGCCTTTTAGGGCGTGTAATGTTTTTTTCCCCCTTTAATAAATACAGTTGAACCAAGATGATGTAAACAATATGGTTTCACTTTTGACAGTTTATTAAATCTGTATGGACTGTTTCAGCTTCCTCTGAATTCTTCTCCTCTCTCAGTGAAATTCAGAGTGGTCACCATCGACACCAAGTTCAGACCTGTAACCCAGCTGGTGAGTGTTTGAACCGACATGCTCCTTCTTTACATTTACACCGTTAACTCGGGTATGTTTGCTACTATATTCTAATACACTGGTTCCAAACCTGGGGGCGCCAAGGTTGTCAAAATAAGTTTTGCACATACATGTATGAATAAAATCATAAAAACATACTGGGAAATGAATACAAAGGTCTTTTGGTAAGAACACATCTGTAGGCCTATTCTGATGGTATTTTATCAATGAAAATTATTAACATGTATGTTCATCCAACATACTGTATATGCCCTGTTGTTAATTTTTGTAGCTTTTCATGACTCCTAAAGATAAACCTGGGCTGTACAGCCAGTGTGGATACATACCTTTTAAAATCAGTAGTTCAAACCAGAGAGAATCATATTTACAGAGTGAATCTTTTATTTATATGTCATCAATTACTGAAGAATACTAACTGTTTTTAAGTTGTTTGCTGTCTGTCTGTCTGTCTGTCTGTCTGTCTCTCTGTCTGGCTGGCTGGCTGTCTGTCTGTGTGTCTGTGTGTGTGTGTGTGTCTGTCTGTCTGTCTGTGTGTCTGTCTGTCTGTGTGTCTGTGTGTGTGTGTGTCTGTCTGTCTGTCTGTGTGTCTGTCTGTCTGTGTGTCTGTGTGTGTGTCTGTCTGTCTGTCTGTCTGTCTGTGTGTGTGTGTGTCTGTCTGTCTGTGTGTCTGTCTGTCTGTCTGTCTGTGTGTGTGTCTGTCTGTCTGTCTGTCTGTCTGTCTGTGTGTGTGTCTGTCTGTCTGTCTGTCTGTCTGTCTGTCTGTGTGTGTGTCTGTCTGTCTGTCTGTCTGTCTGTCTGTGTGTCTGTCTGTGTGTCTGTGTCTGTCTGTCTGTCTGTCTGTCTGTCTGTCTGTCTGTGTGTCTGTCTGTGTGTCTGTGTCTGTCTGTCTGTCTGTCTGTCTGTCTGTCTGTCTGTCTGCAGTAGCCTGTGTCCAACGTTTCTAAAAAATCATATCAAAAATAATTGTTTTGGATTAAACAAAAGGCGGACAACAATAATTTGGGGGACATGACAGGTAGAAAGATGTTTTTATTTGAAGGTGAAAATACTCTTATAGTGCTTCATGTTTGGCAGATAAATCGCTATATCACAGGAACGCTGGATTAAAACTGGGAAAATGTATTTGTCATTTTATGGTGACTTTAACAACAACAAACATGTCCTTTAAACATCTCTCTTCGTCTCTCCCCGCAGTACGACATCATCGACCTTGAGGTAAGGCGATTTGTACACATCATTTATTCTCATCTAATTCTAGTATTTTTACTTCCTAGTCTCTATCTATATCTAAGTGCTCATTTTCTTATACTATGAAGATGAGGAAGTGATCTAAAATAACTTCAAACAGATTGTTTTACATTTTGGTTTCTAGTGAACCTCATAGTTGCAAAGTTTGTGAATGTTTTTGTGTTAGATCAACTGTGTTACATTTAATGTTTTTGACCTTAAGGGCCACCATACACCATCTGTAACTGTACGCTAAATTAAGCCTACCTTTGAATAGATTTGGATCTATTTGAGGCTGGAATTAAAGGTTGTCATACTTTAGTCTTAGAGCTTTATTAAAAGTGTGTGGCTCAGTTTCTTCTGTAATCTTGTTGCAAAGAAGCTGAAAAAGAAAACACAACAAAGAGAACAATAGCATACTTTTATTGTCTTGCATTTAACAGGACCCTAATAGCAACAAGATTGGACAGTGGTTGAAAAAAACATCCAATGGCAAAATATTGCAGCTGTCCTTCTCCTTGAACTCTGAGGCCCGTGAAGGATTCTATAACATCATTGTGTCGATTGGGGAAAACAAAATTTATTGGAACTTCAAGGTGGAGAAATACGGTAAGTTGTGGGTAATTAGTTTTTCTTCCATTGCAATACATTTTTTAATAAAGCGACATTCTAACAATGCAAGCACTTATTGTTTGTCTGCAGTTTTGCCTAAATTTGATGTAAATATAAAGGCACCCGATAAAGTCAGTATTGGGCAGGAAGAAATTGAAGTTAAAGTTTGTGCACAGTAAGTCAAATCTCTGTCACTCCTGACACTCTTAAATAATCTAAAATAGTTTCACTTTGGGAAGAAACTGTTTAAAAACATTCTTAATAATTTTCTCCATCTCTTCAGGTACACATACAAACAGTCTGTGCCAGGCCTTATTACAGCTGAGATGTGCAGACCTCTTTATCAGTATATCAGGGAAACAGAGGATATAAAGCCCCCTTGCTTCGTGGAGACAATGGAGGTACAGTTGCCATAGTGACATGCTCATCCCCCTGCTGCCAAACCTTTTTTTAAAAATATTTTTTTGTATCATGTACTGTATCATATTTTCTTTTAGGCGGATGAGTCAGGATGTGCCACTTTTTTCTTTGAGATGTCCACTTTCAAGAAAATTGTAAAAGTGGTGCAGGCGTCGCTGCTGCTCAGTGCCAAAGTGGAGGAGGAGGAAACAGGCAAGACTACGACTTCAACAACATTAATATTTTGAAAAGAGTTATACAATACAGGTAGATATCACAAAGTATAAAAAGAGTTGTAACACGCTGGCCTCTTTTTCAGGAATAACACATCAACAAGAGAAGAGGATTGAGATTTCCTTTGTTATCGGAAAGCTGATATTTATTGACACACCAAAGCTTTACACGATGGGATCAGACGTGGCAGGAAAAGTAAGTATGATTCTCAACATCAGGAGAGGTTTGTTCTGGAAAAGAATGATCCAGATTTGGAAATCCTTTTTTCTATCCGAGTACAGGTAATCCAGTTTACTTTGACCAGAATTTAAATTAATTAGGACTCTAATTAGGACTTTCTAATATATACTTTGTCCACACAGGGGCACCAAAATCCACACAAACAGAGAGAGCCTGACAGTTGCTTTTTATCAAATATCTTTTGTTTAATATTGAAGCAAAATTATTTTTTTTTAAATGTCTACCTCATCGGCTATGTCATAGTAACAATCAAGCAATTCAAGAGCAAAATCTTTTTTCAAAAGTCTAATGGTATATCAACAGCATTGTAAAAATGCTTTGTGAATTTTGTTCAACTAATTCATATGTTTTATTACATCTTGTTCCTGTAACCAGAATCCAGCTCTCTGCTGGGATCACAATATTTCAGAATTTTTGGATCAAAGTTATCCAAGTCTGACTCAAAATGATTGAACAACACAAACTTAATGTTTTATCTCTATATAAAATCCCCCCTCCAACTCACATTTTAGTCACATAATGTTACTGATAAAATGATTTATATTATAGTAGTCAGTCACTGCCTGGTAAGGCTATTGTTAGCCCGTTAGCACTCGTTATCAGAGCAGCTTGTGCTCTGTCACTCTGCTCCACACACACACACTCTCACACACTCTCCTCCTGCTCTCTGACTGGCAGCGCACACACATTTCTCCGCTCTGCTGTTTGTATTTTAACGGACAGATTAGATGCACAGTGGGGGGAAAAATGGATCTTTAAAGTAAGACAGAACACCTCTAGCATTTGAGTCCCATCTTGAAAAAACCATACTCACATGTCATCAGATTTTTTTTTTTTTATCAAATTTCTATTTTGAATGAGTCAATTTGTCATCTTCGCCGTGGAATAAAAACAGTTTATAATCATATTTTTTGTTAAAGAAATTAACACTTTCTTGTTATACCTGATGTCATCTTATTACAATTTTTTCACAACCTTTTTAGAAGATTTGATCCAATGGATTGCTTTAAAGGTCACGTATTATACTGCTTTTCAAAAAGTTTAAAGAAGTCTCAGAGGTTCCCAAAGTATGTAAATGAAATTTCTTGTTGTAAATCCACTCTGAGCCTGTATTTTAACATTCCTATTAACGCCTGTATTTCAGCCCTGCCCAGAAGAGGCTGTTTCTGTGTCTGTAGCTTTAAATGTAAATGAGGTGTGTTTGACCACGCCCCCTCTCTGGAAGGTGATGTGATGTCTTGGGCTTTCTTGCAACATGCCCATTTGTTAATAGTGAAAAGGCAGACTCAGAGGACAGAACAAACACCTGACATGGGTGTGTCACCCTCATGGGGGAGGGGTTACTCCCCTCTGTGATGTCACAAAAAGAAAATCTCCAAACACCGTGTTTGAGCACACAAGTGGAGCAGGCAAAAGACGGAGAGGATGAACTTTTCTCATAATTGTTTTTTTAGACAGGCTAGAGACACATACGTATTGGTGTTTTTGAAAAACACGGTAAAGTGTTTTTTGCATTATACTGTATGTGACCTTTAATGCCATCAGATTACTTTTAAACAGCTGCTGTCTATAGTCCCTTTTTAACATGACCACTTAATAAAAGCTGAAGTTCTTCTATAGGGGCTAGACATTTGGACTGCTAACCAACAGAGTATTAATTGGCTATATATCCATGATCTTTTATCAATTAAACAATATAAACACCATTTAATATTTTGGAAGACATCTTTTATTTTTTTTAAATGTCATACTTTTATCATGATTCTAATATTTCTTGAACACTTAATGGGCTGGATTGATGTTTTCAGAGAGCCTGATTGAGTCCATAGGTATAGTCACTGAAGTATTGTGCAGCCTCAGTGATACGCCTCTGTGCTTCGAACAGATCAAAGCAGTTGATTACGACGATACACCCATTCCTGACATGCCGGTGTACCTCTTCGAGGGTGAAATTAGGTCGGAACGACTCAAACAGACTCTCACAACTGACTGTGATGGAGTCGCAGATTTCACGTTCAGCACAGATGGATATAATGGTGATATCTACCTCAGTGTAAGTATAAATACAACACTTGATTTTTCTAATCACGATTATTTGTAATACAGTAGTGGTGGTTCTCCAAAGCTTCCTGACCCCTCATGAGCTAATTTGTAGTGTTTCTTCTTCTGCAATGTAGCCAAGTAACAAACCTGTGAGGAGACCACCTTCCAATTTTGAAGAGGGATACTTTGAGCTATTACAACACAAAATTTCCATGACCCAGGACGTTTCTGTGGATAGTAAAACAGTGAGCTCCCTGGAGGTGCAGAAGAAGGAGAAACCAATTCCCTGTGACACAGTGGAAAAAATTTCCGTCAAATTCACCATAGTGGGAGAGAAACAAGGCACTGCGACTTTTATTTACGTGGTAAGTGATGGATGTTCTCTCAGGGAAGATGTTTTGAAAATGATTTTTACATCAGATTATTGACACCTGTCTTCAACGTTTACTTTAGTGCCTTTCATTTATATTTCTGTCAAGAACAATTTGGTCTTTTTTCAAGGGCATGGAATTACAATTTGAAACATGACCTAGATTTGTCGCTTGCATTTTTACAAATTAAACTAATTACATTTTGCACACAATGCTCTGACATCAAGATAGGGATCAATTCAGAGGTCAATATGAACTCTGGAATTCTATTGATTTTGAGATTTGGCAGCAAAAAACAGAGCAGAGCATTAAATCTGGGTTAGATAGCTCACAGAACGCAAGAAGGGGTGAAGCTGTACAGAGGAAATCTGCACAAGCAACCAGGGTGGGATTTGATTGAGAGGCTGATTTATATCTTTTTTTTTCATTATTAGTGTTGGTTTAGTCAAGTTAGAGCCCTTAAAGATAGCTAAGTTGTGGTGCGTCCCACTCTCTCCCCCAACATGTCCTGTATCTCTTCAGCTGTACATTCAATTATTGCAGAAATATTGCCCAAATAACTTAAAGACTACTTAAGAAATGAGGTTTTACCACTGCATTACTCATTCTCTGATCTCATTCTCAGGTCTTAGCCAGAGGAGCCATCGTCAAGAAAGGATATGGCAAGATTGAAGTGCAAGATCAAACAGGTTGATAGCAAATGATTTTTAGGCTGGCTACACACTAGACAATTTTCTAGATTTTAAAAAACGTGAGAGACCACAGACACAAGGACAGTTTCAACTGTTTTTTAATGATCGTCTGATCACACACGAGACGATTTGGCCAAACCACGAGACCGCACAGCTGACATTTGGAATAAAGATTTCACAGTAACGATTCCACGGACACGAGATGTCACAAACAAACTTGCATGTTCAAACATGACTTCAGAAGATAAAATTGAGGACAGCTGATCAGTATGTCTTGTGTGACGCCCACAAAATGTGTCGTCACATTTTATGTAATGTGTCTATGTTTTTATTTTGGAATAATATTACCAGGAAAGATCATCACTAATATGTGCTACAATAGCCAGATAACAGTACACTTCAGTGTCGCCAGCAGGAGGCAGTGTGGCACTGGGCTTCTCCCATGCATGGACTCTCTTTGTTACGGGACTCTCGTTTCTTCCTCATTCTACCGAGTCAAGGTGAACTGAAAAGAAGCACAGTTGCCTGTCTCATTCTTTTCTTCTGTTATACAGAAATTCTCATCTGCTTATGGGATCTCATTTTGAGACCTGTAACAGATTTGTGGGGGCTCGTCCGGGATCGGCATCGCCTGAGTAACAACATTCTGATCCAGTGATCTTTGGACCCGAGTGCCAGGCTGACGACGTGTGGCTGGAAGGAAAGGGGATTTGCAGTAGGCAGCTCAAGAGGTGAAAGGACCAGGTTATAGGGGCCCAAGCCTAAGGAGTGCAGCACTGTTAACCCACCAGACTACAGCACACAACAAGAGAAAGAAATGTATTTGGTCCATTAGAAAAAGACTTCATCAGTTAAGAGCAGATGAGGCATATGAAATCGCCATTCACCTTGATCCAGTCAAAGGACTTGACTCGGCTGAGTTGAGCAGAGATGACGAAGAGAGCTGCGTTGAGTACATATCTGCTTATATAACAGCCAAGAACTTGTCGGATTGGAAGATGAGGGTATGACCACGCTATACCTCAAGTTAGCATTGAGGGTGAAATTAGTAGTCCAACTCAAGGGTCACCAGCTACTGCTGATGTTAAAACACCTGGGTCAGACAGCCTACATCCCTCTATAAGAAGAGGTAACCTCAATAGCCTGCACACATCCAACCCACCTGTCAGTCACCCATCATCTTCTCACTCACCTCAACTGGCTGCAGAAGAGCCATCTGTCCTCATTAGAGAGACCCCTTCGAGATCTTCCACTGCTTCAAAGAAAAGAGTTCAAGATACATGGAGGACAGATCAGTGACACTACAGCAGACATTAGTTTTAACAGCATATGCAAGCAGATCCAGGAAGGACGCAAAGAACAACATTCTGACGATGAGCTCATTAAAGGGGTCCTGCAAATTATCAAGAGTGGAAATTTTTAGAGATATGCTGACAAACAAAGAAGATCTTACAGTCGCCGAGCTGGAAAGTTTCCTACAGTCCCATCTTGTGGAGATTAGTTGTACAGAGCTCTTCCAAGAACTGATGTGTGCTAGGCAGCTTGACAATGAAGCTCCACAGCAGTTTATTTATCGTATGATTGGGCTGAAGCAAAAGATAATGTTTACATCCAAACAGACCAATTCATTAATCAAGTATGATGCTTCTACACTCCAGGGCGTTTTCCTGAATGCTGTCTACCAAGGTATGGGAGAGAGACATGAGGATGTCAGACGAGAGCTGAAACCGCTCCTTGCTGATCCGACTGTTTCTGATGAAGCTCTGTTGAGACAGGTCATTCAGACAACAATGGAAGAAAGTGAGAGAAAGCGCAGACTGGGACGCAGCTCCAGCCGCAAAGTGACACAAGCTCACAGCACCCTTGCTGAATCTGCAGAGACAAACAGTAGCATGGGTGAGACCAAAGCAAAAGGTAAAAAAAGTGCCCAAGTAGAGGCTTTAACACAGGCAATGGAGGCCCTGAAAAAGTTAACCATACAGCACCAGGTGCCAGTCCACCAGCTTGGTTCTGATAGAACCAGACCAGAGAGAAAGACACCTAGACAATATGGATGTCCACAATGTGTAGCTCAAGCTAAACCAAACTGCAGCCACTGCTTTTCCTGTGGAGAAGAAGGCCATCGAGCTATAGGTTGCACAAGAAAACACAAGCAGTCGGGAAACGGGCATCGGTCAGGACAGAGGGACAACCCTTGACCGACTCAAAAGACAAGTCCCAACCCAAAAGTGGAGCAGAATTAAGACCACAAAAAGATGATCAAAATTCCAAACCACAGACAAAATGTCAACTGTACTCATCTGAGAAGATCGCTCCCCTGATTGGCAGAAAATCCCTGTTGAAATGTAGCATGAATGGTTATGCTATAACTGCATTACTAGACACGGGAGCTAATGTTAGCCTCATTGACCGAGCATGGAAGGACAAGTACTTACCCGAACAAGATATTTGCCCTTTAAGTCAACTAATGGAGGAAAGTCTCAGTGTGACAGCTGTAACAGGTGAGATACTACACGACGGATATGTAGAAGTAGTTGTAAACCTGCAAGGCAACGATGATCCAGACTTATCCATTCGAGTACCCTTCCTGGTGAGTCGACTCAAACTAGAAAGACCATTAGTTGGTTTAAATGTCATCCAGGAACTCATTAAGAGTAATGAGAGCAGACCTAAAGTAATATCCATCCTTGTTAGCTTACTTACCGGAGCTTTGTCCATCGACAGTGCAAAGGCAGAAGCCATAGTGAGTTTCATACAGGCAGAGCAACAACAAAAAGAACGAAATGCTACAGTAAAGGTAGCCATGAAAGAAATTTATCCTGGTCAAATAGCTTACATTAAGTGCAAAGTGCCAGTAGATATCAGTGACTCCAACTCACTTGTATTATTTGAGCCCAAATTAGAAACCACACCACTGGCACCCCTGAGCATTGGTGAGGGATTAATGGAGAGTCAACAAACCAACAGACCTTGTGTAAAAGTGCCTGTGTCAAACCATTCCAAAAACACTGTGACCCTGCCCAGCTCAACTGTCCTTGGCACCATTGAAGCAATTGATAAAGTGGTAGAGACAGACAAACAATGAGCACAACCAGGCTCAGGTCAACATTGCAAGTTCCTCACCTTCTCAAAACATGAACAACACTCTGTGGCACCCACTGGTGGATGTTAGTCATCAAAGTGAGGAACAACAGAAGGAAGCTAAGCAAATATTGTATGAGGAGTCAGGAGCTTTTGCTCGAGACGAAGGGGACATTGGGTGTATCCCAAGCCTGAAATTGGAGATCAACCTCAAGGATAACATCCCAGTCTAGCGTGCGTATGCTTCTGTGCCCAAACCCCTTTACAAAGAGGTTAAAGAATACATACAAGACCTGCTTGCAAAAGGGTGGATAATTAAATCAAAGTCCCATTATGCAGCGCCTGTGGTCTGTGTCAGAAAAATAGATGGATCCTTAAGGTTGCGTATTGATTACAGACTCTTAAACCAGAAAACAGTACCTGACCGCCATCCACTACCTCGCATCCAGGACCTCATCGACACTCTAGGAGGTCACAGCTGGTTCACCATCCTAGACCAGGGTTCCCCTGTACCTCAGTAGAGTTTCCATTGACTTTCAAAAGCTCGTAAATGGGCTTTGCAATGCTAGAGAAGCTCTGAATGTACGCTCTATAGTAGCTCAGGAACCCCAGAAGCTTTCACACTTCACCCACTGTGCTGGGCCTTTTGTCTTTTAATGACATAATAGCGTCAATGTCTTTTGGGTCAATCCTGACACCATCAGCTGAGACCAGCCTCCCCACGTACCTGACCTCTCGCTGGAACAGTTCACATTTTGTTGGTCGCCTGCAGCGCTTTCAGGACTCAACGTACTCCTTCAACATGTTCAGCAAACGTTTTGGAGTAGCAGAGTATGTCAATAAGAAAGGAAAAGGAGCTCAGTTACCTTCGTGGACACCTGTCCAGTGGACCTGTGAACACCAGAGAATTCTTGAGCAACTGATTGACACCCTCTCACACCCACCTGTACTAGCCTATCCAGACTTTGAACTACCATTTGTCCTCCACACTGATGCCTCAGAGCAGGGACTTGGCGCAGTGTTACATCAGAGACAGGACGGCAAGATGAGAGCCATTGCCTTTGGATCAAGAACTTTGTCCTCTGCAGAGAAGAATTACAACCTCCACTCAGGTAAACTTGAGTTTCTTGCTTTGAAGTGGGCAGTTTGTGAAAAGTTTCGGGATTATTTGTTCTATGCACCTCATTTCACGATCTACACAGACAATAATCTGAACGCAGTTGGTCACCGCTGGGTAGGTGAACTTGCTGACTTCAGATTTGATGTTAAGTACAGACCAGGAAAGGCAAATGTCGACGCCGATACACTCTCTCGACTCTCTCGAAGAGGAGCTTACAAGAGACACCATTCAAGCTGCATGGGAAAGTTGTGAGGCTGCAAAGGGACAAGATATTGTCTATGTTGCTGCACTTAACCTGATATCACAATCAGAGCCGTCTTTGAACACATCACCACTTACTATTGCACACAGCGAGTTAGTCAAGTCTCAAAGAGAAGATTCTGCTATTGGTGAGCTGATCAAACTGAAAGAAACAAGACCAATACTGACAAATGAGGACAAAAGGAGAGCCAGTGGGCCCACGAGATGGTTGATGCATGAGTGGGGAAAGTTGCATGTGGAAAATCAACTATTGTATCGGACAGCAGGTCAGCGAAAACAGCTTGTTTTACCATCAGAACACCGCAGCCTTGTACTTAAGCATCTCCATGATGACATGGGACACATGGGAGCTGAGAGAGTCATTCATCTGGCTAGAGATCGTTTCTACTGGCCTTACATGAAAAGAGACATTGAGACATATGTGACAAGAAAGTGCCCTTGCATCAAACAGAAAAAAACCTATCACTCATGTCAGCGCACCGATGGGAAGTATCACAACATGTGCACCACTCAAACTTGTTTCCATAGACTACATGCACCTGGAAACAAGCAAAGGAGGCTATGAATACATCTTAGTAGTTGCAGACCACTTTACCCGGTTTGCTCAAGTTTATCCTACAAGAAACAAGTCAGGCAGAACTGCTGCAGAGAAAATATTCAATGACTTCATCCCTCGCTTTGGCTACCCGGCAAAGTTACACCACGAACAAGGCCGAGAATTTGAAAATGACCTGTTTAAGACCCTGAGAAACCCAGCAGAACGTTTTAATAGAACATTGCTTCAAATGTTAAGAACACTGGAAGAGAAGGAAAAGAGCAACTGGAAAGAACATTTACCCCTGGTGGTGCATGCGTACAACTGCACCAGACATGAGGCAACAGGCTTCTCACCTGACTATCTCATGTTTGGCCAACATCCCTGTCTTCCAGTTGACTTAATGTTTGGCTTGTCAGCTAAAGACCAACCTGAAACACCACAAGACTATGCCAAGAAATGGGCTTTGAGAATGAAAGAGGCTTATCAAACTAGCAGGTGAGAACAGCAAAAACTCAAGTGAAAGAGGAAAAAATACAATGAGCGACACATCAAGGGAGTTGTGCTCCAACCTGGTGATAGAGTCTTAGTCCGCAACATGAGTGAAAGAGGAGGGCCAGGAAAGTTAAGATCCTATTGGGAACAAACTGTATATGTTGTCAAAGAGAAAGTGAACAACAATCCCATTTACAAAGTGCTCCCGGAGCAGGGTAATGGTAAGAGTCGTGTCCTGCACAGAAACCTCCTACATGTTGTAAATGACCTGCCTGCAAACTTACCTGACCAACAAAAGAGTCCATCACCAGCTACAGGAAAACATAAGCAAAAGAGTCATCACATGTGGGAACAAAAACAGAGATAAATGCCCCAAAGCAGTGAATCTGAAAGCTCTGACAATGAAACACCCAGAGTGCAATACTGGTTAAGAGTACCACCACGACGTGACCCTCAAACCCAAAATGTGAGACCTGTATTCATGACGATCAAAATGATGGACAAGTGATGCTGAAGGGACAGGAGACCTCCCCAGTTGCTGACATATGAGTCTCTTGGCCAACCCTCCTACCGACCACATGGACAGATGAATGCAGCTGGACTTTATGCCGCACAAGCCCTGCCTGGTTGGGGTATGCAGAACTATCCCTTGCATCATTATAACACTTACCAGACATTGCCTTACACTGTAATGATGCCATACACATACTCATATTAAAGTGGACTTACACACTCACTCACACATATTACTGACCTTAAGTTTAAGAAGTGTTTTATTCTGATGAGTAGATTTAAGTAGGAAAAAGTAAGAAAGAGTTTCAGTGTTTGTTTGAAATGTCAGGAGCCATTTTTCTTTGTCAGGGAGCGTGTGACGCCCACAAAATGTGTCGTCACATTTTATGTAATGTGTCTATGTTTTTATTTTGGAATAATATTACCAGGAAAGATCATCACTAATATGTGCTATAATAGCCAGATAACAGTACACTTCAGTGTCGCCAGCAGGAGGCAGTGTGGCACTGGGCTTCTCCCATGCATGGACTCTCTTTGTTACGGGACTCTCGTTTCTTCCTCATTCTACCGAGTCAAGCTGAACTGAAAAGAAGCACAGTTGCCTGTCTCATTCTTTTCTTCTGTTATACAGAAATTCTCATCTGCTTATGGGATCTCATTTTGAGACCTGTAACACTTGCATGAGACATTATAAAGGAACTTGTATTGTTGCCATAATTTCACAAGCTGATCTCCTTTTTAATATTCCACTTGGCTCGGGTGCCAGTCATGTTTGTGTTCACTGCCAGGTTTCTGAGTTGTGAAAGTATACGCAACATCTGGTTGGTGACAAACCCGGTCTGCTTGCTTTTAATTGGCTATTACCCAATTCCGTCGGAGGAAGCCCAAACTCTAATCGTGAATATTTATGATATTTATGAAATCATCTAGTGTTTAGCCAGCCTCAGAAAGCCTACCCTCAAAGTTGCCCATGATTGGGCAACTGCTTTTTTATCGAACTCTTTATCGTGATTTGAAATATAAGGTAACACTTTACAATGAGGTACATAAATGTTACATAGTTAGTGGGAAACACTAAGTAATGGGTAAATAGTGAGTACTTCTTCATCATATGTTCTAGATAATGATTATTTGACAGATAATGAATGCTGGATAAACCCCACAAATTGTTGCATAGTTAATGGGGAAAGGACTATTAATTAACCATTAGTTAATGGGTCGATAGTCTCATCCAATTCTATGTAGCTTTTGATTACTTAAGAGAATTAAATGAGGCATCATACTGGGTAGTTACTCACACAAAAGGAGTAAGTAATGGTTAAGTAATGCCTCAGTACTGAGTAACTGCTAGTGGTTACCTGGTGGTTAGTTTCCCATTTGTTTCACACTAACTATGCAAAATTTGTGCACCTTATTGTAAACTGTAACCAAAAATGATTCTTGTCCATTAAAAAGTCTGTTTCACTGTTTTTAGTGACTCAGGGCGAGATGTCCATTAACATCAGAGTGTCCCCTGAGATGTCCCCAGACGTCCAGCTTGTGGCTTACACTGTCCTCCCCAGTGAGACGGTGATCGCCCACAGTGCTGACTTCTCCACTGAGAAATGCTTCAGGCACAAGGTCAGCGTTATGTCTCACAGACTTTCTGTTTGTTATAATAGTTATTGTGTACCACTGACAGTATTTCTTTGTGTCAGGTGTCGCTGGAGTTTTTTCCGTCCTCAGCTGTCCCAGGAGAGGGAAACACCCTGCAGGTGACGGCCCAGCCGAACTCTCTGTGTGGTCTGAGCATTGTCGACCAGAGCGTCCTCATCAAGGAGCCTGGGAAAAGTCTTGACAGCAACAGGGTAATGGCTGGATAACTTATACTGTAGATGCATAATGCTTGATGACATCCGCATGATCTTTTGGACAAATTAACATAATCGGTCACCCAGTTTCAGTTCTATTCATTGACAATTTCTTCTTTTTCTCCAATGTACTGTGTTGCACCAGCTATTAATAAGTTCAATCGTAGTCTACTTTTGAAATAATTTCTAAATGAGAAATTACGGAGTTTGCACTACACTAACATTTAAGGTGTTGCACCAGCTGAGCTCATTCCAACATAGTCGAAAGTTATACCTACTGTAGCTCCTAGTAAGTGGAAAGTCCTCCTTAAAATCCGGTTGTCAAGGTGATGGTTTAGAAAAGTGGGATAACTTCAAGAATGAGGCGGAGCAGAGGGTTTTACCAGCTGTTTGGTGTTAGCTGTGTGTTCTCTGTGAAAGATTACATCCCTGTTTGTTTGGCTAGTTAGGGTAGGTGATTTGTGGGGATTTGTTTCCTCCAAATTTGGGATATTGCAGTTTTGCATTAGATTGAGATTTAAGAAAAAAACCCCTGTAGTAAACATTCAAATTTGCCCTTCGAAAGCTACCTTTCATCATAGATGTGGAGTCCCCCAACATTTACATCCCAAAAACATAATGCAGATTATAAGCTTTAACAAAACCTTTCTTTTTTCAGATATTTCACTTGTTGCCCATCACAAAGGTGTCCTATATTCCCTTTGAAGTTCTGGATACCATAGAGTGCTTGGTTGTGAGGCCTAAAAGAAGCATTTTGCCCCGTCCTGATGTGGCAGATGACCCTTACACCGTTTTCACGGTATTTAATGCACTAAAATGAACACACAATATCAAGAATACATATTTCAACATACTGCATATCTTATTTGTATATCTTTTTTTGCGACACCTTCATGTTGTCTGATTATCTAGAATGTAGGGCTGAAGATGGCGACAAACTTGGGTGTCCGAGCCCCTTCATGTCTCCTATACGGAGGAAGGCAATACGTCCCTGATCAAGGTGATTTATTTATATATTGTTAAAACAGCACACCACTGCCCTCTTTTGACAGAGTATTTTCTGGTGTCTTTACAGATGTTAGAAAAAAAGAGGTAGTTATACGCACATCATGTAGGTGCAGGGCCGTGTATAAACAGCGACATCTTCTCTTCTACAAATCCTTTTTTAAAAACACATGAACACATGAAAATGATACGGAGATGACATTTGTATATTATACGAGGGTCCTGTCGACATTTTATTACAATTTTCTGACTACCTTAATAACTGTCATGAACATTTGAAGTTCACAGTGTCATGATGAGGACAAAATTAGCTTCCTGGACACCCTGGTGAAGGCAGAACATTGAAAACAGACTCATACGGGAAAGACACTGACAAATGTTCTTTCCTACATGGACAATCTTTCCATCCAGTCCATCTGAAAAAAAGCCTTCCAATTAGTCAGTTTAGCCGCATCAGACAGATCTACACAAAAGAAACAGACAAACTTGAACACAGATTTAAACAACGACTGCTGGGTAAAAGCAGCCAGAGACAGGTACAGCAGGTTTACTCGGGATGTGTGCCTTATTAAGAAAGAAAATAACCCCAAAGGTACCAGCCTTAAATGCTCTTTAAATTACTCCCCTATGGGAAAATATTTTGTAACCACAATCAGAAAACACTGGCATATTTAAAACTCTGATCCATTATTAAAGGATGAGTTCAGGGATGCACCAAAAGTGGTAAACAAACACCACCCAAAAATTAAGTTGGATCTCACCCCAATCAAAAGCACTACTCTCCGGGGCGCTGGCGGCGCAGTGGTTGGTGTGCACATCCCATGTATGGAGGCTGTAGTCCTCAACGCGGGCGGCCCGGGTTTGAATCTGACCTGTGGCTCCTTTCCCACATGTCAATCCCTGCACTCTCTCTCTGATTTCCATCTCTGTCCACTGTCCCATCTCTCCATTAAAGGCACAAAAGCCCAAAAATAAATCTTTAAAAGAAAAAAAAAAAAAAAAAAGCACTACTCTCCTACTACTACATACAATCCCCTCCTCTTCATCATGTACATGCTCCCCCTTGGTCACATCATCCGCCACCATGGTCTCCAGTTTCACTGCTTTGCTGACGACATCCAGCTCCACATCGCCACCAATGCCATCACTCAATCCTCACTGACTGCATCACTGAAATAAAATCCTGGCTTCAAACCAACTTTCTCAACCTCAACTGCAACAAATCAGAAGTCATCATCATCAGCCCCAAATCCCTCATCAAATCCACCAACAACTTCTCCCCCACCATTGATGGCTCCACAGTGCTCCCTTCCCCCCACATCCGTAACCTTGTTGTCATCTTCGACCAAACCCTCCTACGACAAACACATCACCAAAACAGCCTTTTTCCACCTCAAAAACATCGCCTGACTCCGCCCATCCCTCTAATTTTCAGCTGCCGAGACCCTCACCCATGCATTCATTACCTCCAGATTAGACTATTGCAACAGTCTCCTCTACGGATCACCATCACACTCACTCAAGAAACTTCAATACATTCAGAACTCCGCAGCCCGTCTCCTCACACACTCCTGCACCAGAGACCACATCACCCCGTCCTTCATGACCTCCACTGGCTCCCCATCCCCCAGCGTATCAACTTCAAGCTCCTCATCATCACCTTCAAAGCCCTTCACAACCTGGCTCCCCCCTACCTGTCTGAGCTCCTCCACCGACACACTCCCACCCGCACTCTCAGGTCTGCAGATGCAAACCTCCTGTCCCTGGGCTTTCTCTGTTGCTGCTCCCACCCTCTGGAACTCACTCCCAAAAAACATTAGAGACTCCCCCACACTCACCTCCTTCAAGAAATCCCTCAAAACTCACCTCTTCAACGTTGCCTACAACCACTAACTCCCCCCTCCCCCTACATTACTTCTTCATTGTACTGTCCTCATCGTTTTTTGTTTTGTTTTTATGGTTTTATATTTTGTCAAAGCGTCTTTGGGTTCCTAGAAAAGCGCTATAAAAAACCAATATATTATTATTATTATTATTATTATTAATCACCCTACTACTGTTTAAACTTGGCTGCACATCTGTATATAATAATGAAAATATATCTAAAATAAATAAATTAGAACCTGTAAACATTATGAACAGCTGGACTTAAATAATCAAGTCAGATGTGTTGACTGAACTTTACATATTAATGCTGTATGTTTTTTTTTTATGGTTTTATAGATGTGTTTCATTATTTATAGATGTGGGACATTTTGAATATCTATAAATATGGTGTGTGGCCTCCCTTCCTTTGTTAAAAAATGATCACCAAAACATTGTGATGAATCAAAACTTTTTGTGGCATTTGAGCAATTGTGTGGGCTCTTCCTCAGGCTACGGTGTTTTCAATAGGCCTCTATTGAAGGTACAAAGAGCTGAGGCTTCTGGAGGAACGCTTCCACCACCAATAGTGACAGTCCGTACATTCTTCCCAGAGACTTGGATATGGGATCTGATAGAAATTGGGTGAGCTCAGTTTTAAAAACACTTCACAAATGTTTTTTTTTTATTGTTATGAAATGGGGGGGGGGGGGGGGGGGGGATGTGACTTATGGCTTTCCCATGTCTTCATCATCCGACAACCACAGAAAACATATATTAAAATCAACTGCAAGTTTTGGGCACTTTTGACAATTATACCGCACATGGGACACTTTTTCAATCTCTTTCATTTACATATAAGATAAGATAAGATAAAGATAAGATATACTTTATTCATCCCAGCAGGGAAATGTAGGTGTTCCAGCAGCCAGCATACATACAAACACACAACACAACACATATATACAACATATCCCACCCATACAAAAAAACATGAGCCCACAATACAGTTTAATATATGATATATGCAACTCAGGCTAAAGTTTAAAAGTTTAAATGTCTTCTGTCCTTACTTAAAGGGGAGTCGTTATAAAGTGCAATTGCAGTAGGTAAAAAAGTATTTTTAAATCTGTCCTTTTTGCAGCTTAGCTGCCGTAGCCTCCCACTAAAAACACTCTTTTGTTCACACACGAGATTGTGTGAGGGACGCATGTTATTGTCCATAATGTTCAATAGTTTCTGTATCATCCTTCTCCCCATCACCACCTCCAGGGGCTCCACAGTAGTCCCCAGGACAGAGCCAGCCCTCCTAATCAGCTTGTTAAGCTTTTTAGAGTCACAAGCCCTGATGCTGCTGCCCCAACAGACGGCTGCAAAGAAAATGGCACTTGCCACAACAGTCTGATAAAACATTTTGCTACACACATTAAAAGACCTAAGCTTCCTCAAGAAGTAGAGTCTGCTCTGACCCTTCATCCCCAAGGATAGAGATGGTGCTTAGCTCAGGCCTGTCCTTCCTAAAGTCCACCACCATTTCCTTGGTCTTTGTTACATTTAACACCAGGTGGTTCTTCCCACTCCATGCACCAAAGTTATCCACCAGCATCCTCTATTCTGTCTCCTCTCCACCACTGATACACCCCACTACCGCAGTATCGTCTGAGAACTTCTGTAAGTGACAAGCCTCAGAGTTATACTGGAAGTCTGAGGTGTATAGTGTGAAGAGGAAAGGGGACAGCACAGTCCCCTGCGGCGCTCCTATGCCACTGACTGCCCACTCAGACACAGACCTCCCCAGCCTCAGAAACTGTGGTCTGTCAGTCAGGTAATCCATGATCCATGATGTTGTGGTGGTGTCTACCTGCATCAGCTCCAGCTTCTCACGTAGCAGTACTGGCTGTATGGTGTTAAAAGCACTTGAAAAATCAAAAAACATAATCCTCACAGTGCTATCAGACTTGTCTAGGTGAGAGTGGGCTCTGTGGAGTAGGTAGATGATGGTGTCCTCAACCCCCACCCTTGGGCAGTATGCAAACTGCAATGGGTCCAGGTAGCTGGTCACCTGTGGTCTCAGGTGGTCAAAGACCAGCCTCTCAAGTACCTTCATGATGTGTGATGTTAGGGCAACTGGTCTGTAGTCAATGAGGGCAGAGGGAGAGGGTTTCTTGGGGACCGGAACAAGGCAGGATGTTTTCCACAGCACTGGCACCGTCCCATGGCTGAGGCTGAGGTTGAAAAGACGCTGTAGAATGCCACATAGCTGACCTGCGCAGGCTTTCAAAACCCTGGGGCTGATGCCATCTGGACCTGCTGCCTTGTTCTGGCTGAGTCTCTCGAGCTGCATTCTCACCTGGCTACTGGAGACAGACAGACAGGCCAGAGAAGTGTGGGGTAGGGGTGGGGCACGGTGGGGGTCAGAGCATGTTGGGGGGGGCAGTGGGTGCCGTCCAGGTAACTTGTGGGGAGGGGGGGGCCTTTGTGCGGGGGGAGGATGTAGTGGCTATCAGGGGCCGGGGAGGTAGCCAAAGGCCTCGTGCTGAACCTATTGAAGAACACGTTCATCTCATTGGCCCTTTCCTGACTACCTTCTGCCTGATTTCCTTTCACCTTGAAGCCGGTTATGGTTTTCATACCGTGCCACACATCCCTTATGTTGTTCTGCTGGAGCTTGCTCTCCAGCTTCCTCCTGTATGCCTCCTTGTTTTCTCTCAGCCTCACCCTCAACTCCCTCTGTACACTCTTCAGCAACTCACTGTCACCGTCCCTGAATGCCTTCTTCTATTTATTTAGCAGACATTTTAAATCACTGGTGATCCAGGGTTTATTGTTTGCAAAGCACCTCACCTCCCTAGTAGGTACCACATTATAGACACAGAAGGAGATGTAGTCAGTTATACAGTCATGGAGTCAATGTTATTCCCATGGGGTTTCGCAGAGCACATCCCAGTCTGTAGCCTCAAAACACCCTTGCAGGAGCTCATTGGTTTCCTGAGACCACCTCCTGACTGTCCTCGTGGTTACTGGTTGCCGCTGAGCAATGGGTGTGTAGGTGGGACTAAGCAGAACCAGGTTATGGTCTGACCTACCAAGGGGAGGGAGGGCTGTGGATCTCTATGCATCCTGTGTGTTTGCATACAGTAAATCCAGTGTTTTATTGTCTCTGGTAGGGCACATACAATTGGTGAAAAGTCGGGAGGGTTGTAGAGAGAGAGGCATGATTAAAATCCCCAGAGATTGCAACGAAGGCATTTGGATGTTGTGTGAGTATTTTAGCAGAGACTGAGTTGATGACGTCACATGCTGTGTCGGCATCAGCTGACGGCGGTATGTAAACAACAATGGCAACAGCACAGGTAAATTCCCTCGGGAGATAGTATGGACGCAGACTAACAACTAACAGTTCGATGTTAGGGGTGCAGATGCGCTCCTTTACATTAATGTGAGAAGGATGACACCATTGGTTATTCACAAGCAGAGCAAGCCCCCCTCCTCTCTTTTTACCGCTCAGCCTGTGATCCCGGTCAGCCCTACAGTCATAAATCCATTCATTGTTGTGTTTGCGTCCGGAATATTCTCCTGCATCCATGTCTCGGTGAAACACATTAAACTGCATTCTCGGTATTCACGCTGTGATCTTATGAGTGCTCCTAGTTCGTCCACCTTGTTCACCAGCGACCTCACATTCCCCATGACAATCGAGGGGCTTGAACCTTCTCCTCCTTAGCTCCTCTGGGATTTGGTGTCTCGTTCCCGTCAAAGGTAGTGGTTTGGAGAGCGCTAACAGCAGGTCGCGCGTGTAAACAATACCGTTAGTATGCGTTGGCATACTGTCCCGACATGAAAAAATATATAAAAACGGTAAAAACTAATAAAACTTGACTAAGCCACTTAGTGTCCATCTTGACTAACTCATAGGCTATGACAGGTGACTTGACACGTAACAAAACACTTTAAAAACACTTAAAACGCAAGACAAAAACTGGAGCTGCTGCAACAGGCTGCCACTAGCGCAGCGCCATGACAACGCAATATATACTGTATCTAGAAGATATTCCTTCCCCTTAGCCCCCTGTAGGATGTGTATTTTTAAAGTGACTGGGTCAAAAATACTGCCGTAGAAGGGCAAGAACTTCATCATCATCCAAGCATAGGCGAGTCCTTATTAGCTAACATTAGCTAGTTAATGTTAGCTAACGATAGTATCAGGATCCCTGTCCCCTCTCACTATCAGTGATTTGGGGCAGTACTGTTAATTAAAAGGCAGTAATATTTGGATCAAGTTAACACAATATTTTATGCCAGGATTAGAAGAAGTTTGTTCTTTTTTTCCCCTGACAGCGGAGCGTCTAACATCATTAATCCACAATATCTACTTCTGGGTTTTCTTACTCAGATTACATTTTGTAGAAGCCCAACCTGGTCTTGTTTTTTCATTGGTTACTGCATCACATTCAACACCAGTAAATGTCTTTAGTTTAAAAAATAAAACTGGTCAAAACGTGTAGGTACGTACTGCCAGTGTGGGACGTCATTAGAGCTTTGAAAACCCAATGTAAATATATTGTGGAGCAAAGACTTCTTTCATAGTATCTTATGGCAACAAATACTGACAACGAAAAACATTCAGCTAAACAAATTATGGGGGGTTAATATGACATGAGTTTAAGACAGATGAACAAGTGGAGTGGAGAATATCAGGTGAGTCCATTATATCTGGGCAGAGGTGTATGGTTGAGAAAGGAGGAGGAAGAACGTGGGCCTCTGTTTGAGAGGATGAGATACACAAGACCTTTGGAAGCTGAATGTGACTGTGGATGAGAAAAAGGGAGATGGACTATTACAACACTTAACTTGTTTTTGTGTTCCTGCCGATAAACAGAGAGACTGGTACCAGGAATGTGCCCCTCACTGTTCCTGACACCATCACCACCTGGGAGACGGAGGCTTATTGTTTGTCCCCTCAGGGTTTCGGTTTAGCTCCTCGTAAAGAGCTCACTGTCTTCCAGCCTTTCTTCCTGGAGCTCAGCCTGCCTTACTCCATCATCCGAGGCGAGAACTTTGAGCTGAAGGCGACCGTCTTCAACTACCTGTCCAGCTGCATCATGGTAATGAATGTTTTTTATGATCTAATAGCTAATGTCAGCAAATAACTGCTCAAAGCTGAAATTGATACTAATGAAGTACTTTTCTTTATTTTAACTGACTTAAGGTTGCAGAACATAACTTGATTGGTTGAAATGTAATCTTAACTAAAAAACAGAAATGGTTTTATCAGAATATTTCTGTCTCAATAGAACACAAGAGCAAGCTCTCCCTTCAACCAAACACAATTAAACCCCACAAAGGATAAACACAAGTGACTCACGTTCAAACTGTCTTTATATGCCTTTTCTATATTTCTATCCCAAACGGACAGTTTGCAAACAGAACTTTAATATTAAAACTCTGGCTTTTGATGGATCGTTTGAACCCATAAACTAAAATTGTGCGTGCTTTAAATGGTGTAAGTGGTGGACAAGTCCGCTTTCTCTTTAATGAGAAAGTTTGCCTTTCTATGATTTCTGTTGTCCGACGGAGTAACATTATCAACAAACGTACGGAGAGGAACATACTGGAGAACAAAAAAGATGTAATGCAGCCGTTTAATTACATGCACAGAGATTCTAGCACAGATCACAGGATATAAACATCACCCCCCACACCTCACTAATTCAAGGAGATTCTCCAGATTATATCCTTCTGCATTCTCACATCACCTCACTCAGACTTAAGGTGGAAAAAACACTAGGGGGATGGCAGAAGAAACTCCAGTTAGAGTCTGAGTGAAAAATGTGTCTGTTTGTGTTCACACATACAGCTTCTCCTGGAAATTTCAGGAGTTTTTGAGGAGTTTTCTGCAAATGTGAAAGCCCTACGAGACTTGCTGTGTAGTTGAGACTCATATTCTGGATTTTACAGGTATAAAGACAGACCTGTTTACAAAAATGAACACTTGATCTGTTTGCATGGAGGAGGCAGAGCTTAAAACTTTTACTGCAGCCAGTCAGCACGGGGAGCTCCATGTTTTGGCTTTACTTTGGAGGAGCTCTTATGTTGTTTGTCTTTTTTTTTTTCAAATTGAATCACTTTTTTTTGCAAAGCCTGTAAATTTAGTCAAGACGTAAGTTCATCAGTTTTTCAACTAATGATGACTGGATATCAAAATATTTCTTAAGATTCACTCATATGTGCTTATTATGCTTTAGAAAAAATCTGTTCTTATTTTAATAAATGTGCTCTGTAAATCTCCAGTTATCTATTATTTTGTTATCTCTTCTGTACAGGTCACTGTGATCCCAGCCCCCTCATCTGATTTCACACTCTTTCCAAACCCTGAAGACGAGTTCAGAACCTGTCTGTGTGGTAATGAGCGCAAGAGCTTCAGATGGACCCTGACCCCTTCAGTCATAGGTGAGAACACAGCGTTCATCCACACTGATGCATACAAATCCGATTTTAGTGAAGACATCATTGATTTGATTCTTTGGAATTTACAGGATACTTAAAAAATGTGTTTGTTTATCTTGTTTTCAGGAGATGTGACTGTTTCTGCGACTGCTGAGGCTGTGGTGTCTGACATCACATGCAACAATGAGGTAGTGAGTGTGCCAGAGAGAGGTCGTTCTGACACGGTCTCAAGAACTCTTAAAGTAAAGGTTGGTATCTTAAAAGTAAGATGACAAAGTCAAAGGTTGTCCCTTAAGGTTGATTTTGGGTGTGTGTGTGTGTGATAGAAGGAGGCAGTGGTGCCGGCAGGATTACATTTCATATTATGCACAAGAACCAATCCGGTGTATGAAACCTTTATCTTCTAGTTCCCCACGTGTACGTTCACAGAGATCACAGATCACAGGGACTGAGCGTGCATGAGAGAGAGTAGACAAACGCACTAACACTACCTACACAACAACAAAACTCTGATTAACCACAAAGTTGCCAGACAACTAACCTTTAAACAAACACAAGCTCAATATTGGGAGCACTGTAGTATAATATACCATTATACGTATTTGAGAGGAACGCAAAGTAAAAGTCAGTATTGAGCTTCATCCGTAATAAAGCTGATGTCACCTGGAGAAGCTGAGGTAGCACATACCATTGATGTTTGCTGATGTGTGTAGAAAATATCTGAGTCGTCTGGGCTTGGGAACAAGTCACTGATGTGGATATCTGCCCTCTTAGATTGCTCCTAGACTTCATCATGGACTAGCTGACACACTCAATAAACTGAAATCAACATATTTGACTTCACAGTTCAGACAGAAAAGTTGGCTGTAATAACCCTTGATCATTAATGTTTACTATAGTTACGTTACACCAATCATATGACTTCAAAAACATTTGCGTCATGATGTTGGTGAGTGGAAGCTGCCAAAGACAGCAATTCAAGAACAGACAAGAGGAAATTGAAAAAAAGAAAGGATTAATCATGGGATGTCACAAGATGAAAAATGATACCTGCAAATCACACAAACGATAAGGTGCTGTTTCCTTCCCCATCAGGCTGAGGGAATCGAGAAGATAAAGTCGTCCAACTTGCTGCTGTGTCCAAACGGTAACTTTGCTGTGTTTTTCTATTCGCGTGCAGTTTAATGGTCCTAAAAAAATGTACAGTGTCTCATATTCTAAATTCATCACTGAGATACCTACTGTAGTTGTTGCTTCCTGAACACCAAATTGTGTCACATTGATCTCCTTTTCACTCTGTTTTATTTTTTCATTCTTGATCCACTGACCATTCACATACATGTTAATGACACTTTAATTTGAGTTTCTCTTCATAAGACGCTTGTTTCTCTGTCTGTTTACAGATGAGACTTTGACGGAGGAAGTAGAGATACAGCTCCCCGAGGATGAGATTGATGGATCTGGACGTTCTCTTGTATCAGTCCTGGGTAAACTAATACGATCATACACATTGACTGGAAAGACTTTCCTCCTTTATCAAGGCAAAACATTAATGTCAGGATATCCAGAAAACATTCAAAAACTGATTAATTATCACAGGAAAACAGAGTAAAATAACTGAATACACAATACCAGTTTTCTGGACATATTTGTATTTCATTCATATATTTCAATGAAAAGTTTAATGATTTGTTCCAGTTATTCTTACTCAGTATGTTAATTAACATTATGCACCACAAGGCACAGCTCTTTACATTTAAATAATACATATCTAGGCATATAATTATTTCATTTATCAACAAAGCAAAAAAAATATATTTACAAAAAGCAAAGCAAAACTGCTTCTCTTGACATAAAACATGGTAGCCTAAACAGAATTGAGAGTATTATTGCCATAGAAGCAGAATCTAGAATGTATTTAGAGGAAAAAAGTCATTCTTCATGCAGCATTGGCCACAGGAACAAATAGTTCTCTTGATCGTGCTTAAAACTAATTCCATTTGTTCTCAAACATCTGCTGTTGAGCCTACAAGTTGTTATTTTTTAAGGTTTTATAACAGCCGTCTTATCCATCTTTTTATGTTTCTCAGAATAAATGCTGAAAAGAAGCTGAGGGTCATGGATGATCGATTTTGAAGTGATCTTTTCTTTGTAACTTTGACCTCTTCCCAAAACATTTGAATATGCTAAAAGCAATTAAATAATGTTCCATTGAGTCTCCTATAAGATACCGCCATAGAATAGGCAGAATACAAATTCTCCATCTTGAGATTAAAGGTCAGTTTGGTTGCATGTGCACTCATAGTGAGTCTGTTTTGCTGTCAGGTGACATCATGGGCAGAGCCCTGAAGAACCTGGACAGTCTGCTGCGGATGCCATATGGTTGCGCTGAGCAGAACATGGCGGTTCTGGCCCCCAACATCTACATCCTCCAATACCTGGAAGACACAAAACAGTTGACCCCAGACATCAAGGCAAAGGGTACCAACTTTCTGACCAGCGGTGAGTCTCTGTTAGTTCAGCGTTTCTGCTAAAACAGAACATTTATACGTTTAGATATGCCGACAGAAGAAGTGTTGCTCATACTGTTACTCCCCTATTGATCGTGATTCTAATGTTATACAGGTTACCAGAGACAGCTGAACTACAAAAATAACGACGGTGCTTTCAGCACATTTGGATCAGGAGGACCAGGAAACACCTGGTGAGAATATTACTGATCCACAAGCAAAATGTAATCCTTATTGTAGGTTTCCACTGAATGAAGCCTTAGTTTGTCGCTCTAAACATTCCCTTGTTCATATTTCACTCCAAATATTGGCAGAGAAGATTTGGCAAGTTTTTCATGGGCAGAACCCACATACTCAGCTTTGCTGCTTATCCCACAAATGCATGTTCCTTACAAATGTGGCACCATTTAAAAGGGAAATAAACAGGCGTTCCAACGGTATACGATTTATTGCCAAGAAGCGTTGTTTCAACAAAGAAATAATCTACCAAACACAAATTTCCTTACTTTTTATTCAATGTTGTCACTTGCAATGAGTCTCTACCATTGCAAAATGAAAACAAAGACGATTGAGGTCTGCTCACTGTACCCTGTTTAGCCAGATAGCAGTGATAACAGTTATAAAAAATATTTTTAAAAATCCTGATAGCGTCGTCTGGCTGCTCTAACCTCTCTAACATGCACACTGTTAATTATTTGCACCGTGCACCAGCCATTGCATCCTATTATAACTCAAAAGCTCTTAACAGTAATATTACAGTAATATTTTGTGTTATGTGAATGTTTGTATTATTAAGTACTTCTTATTAATGTAAGAACTAGCCTAGAGACTTACCTTATAATTAGGGCCCGAGCACGAACCGTGCGAGGACCCTCTTGAAACCCTAGCGATTCTTCTTCTTCTCGTTCTTAGTCCGCCTCTTTGCGGCCACTTTTGAGGGCCTGAATGTGCCCGAAAACTCACCAAACTTTCCACGGTCATCAGGTCTTGCGAAAAATTTGATATTTTGGTGGTTTCGTAAACGGAGTTCGCAAAATGGCTCAGTGGCACCCCCTTGAAATGTTCAAAATGGCCTCCCCGTAAAGGGTTTTTTCACGTACACTCACGAAAATTGGTACGCATATTAAGCTCGTCAGGACGGACTAAAAATCCTCTTGCAGCGTTTCAAAAAACCCGACAGGAAGTCCACAAATTAAAGTTGAATTTAACGATAATGGCCCAAAATCGCTCAAAATCGCAGATTTCAGCCTTCCTATTTAAACGCACTTGTCCGAGGGCGCTCATCCGATCAACGCAAACTAAGTGTCAGTGCGTTCTAGACAGGCTCAACATATCTCGTTGTGCGCTGCATGTTATTTCGTCAAAGGGCGTGGCCGTGGCGTGCGTTTTAACTTTTTTGAGTGTTTTGGCAAGTTGTAAATGCTTATATCTCATGCATGATACGGGACCCGTCCTGAACACATCCATGATCGACATTTTTGAATTAGTCACAGCACCACCTGTTGACAACAGGAAGTTACTGCTTCTCAATTAGCATTAGCCATTGCTACAAGGTAGCTCATTTTCCCCTCAAAATTGGTGTGGACCATGCTATCACCTTGGCCATACAACATTTTCAACCTCAAACGCCTACGTCCAACGCTGTCACCATACGGACGCGTCGCTCGCCATCAAACAGGAAGTTGTTTTTTCACGGGCTTAACATAGTCGTACTGTCCCGAAACTTCATACATATAATCCTGGTAGTAAAGTCAAACATGTTATACCATTTAACTGAGTGGGCGTGGCTTAATGGCTCAATGGCGCCCCCTACAATATTTCAAACATTCAGCCCCCACGTTGCACGTTGAACCTACAATTCTGAATTTTACTATGCATTTCCAACATGACAAAACCTACAAAAAAGGCTCTTGCACCCATGCCCAAAACTCAACAGGAAGTCCATAATCACATCCTCATCAAACAGGAAGTGGCTGTATCTCTTATATACTTTGTCTGATCTGCTTAAAACACAGTGACACAAAAAAATAATCAGGTTTAACCACAGTGCCCCCTAATGCAAGGACTAAGTTCTACATCCTATATACTTTGTCTGATCTGATTGAAATTTCACAAGTATGATCAGGGTTGGCCTCTGAACACATTGACATAACAATAGTCAACTTCAACCATAGCGCCCCCTACAGCAAAGAGTAAGGACTACATCCTCTATACAATGCTCAATTTCCTCCAGATCTCATAGCTATCATGACAGTGCCAGCCTGAACTGCTCTAAGTCAAAATTTTATGTGATCTTCATTACGTTGCCTATTTCAACATGCCAGTACTATGACTATTACACAAATCGAACTGCACGGCCTGCTGCTTAGCCACGTTCCTTCATCACCCTACATCATACATACTTTCTCGGATCTGCTTAAAATTTCCCAGGTATGATCAGGGTTGGCCTCTGAACACATTGACATAACAATAGTCAACATCAACCATAGCGCCCCCTACTGCAAGGACTAAGTACTACATCCTATATACAATGCTCAATTTCCTCCAGATTTCATAGCTATCATGACAGTGCCAGCCTGAACTGCTCTACGTCAACATTTAATGTGATCTTCACTACGCTGCCTATTTCAACATGCCAGTACTACCACTTTTACGCAAATCGAACTGCACGGCCTGCTGCTTAGTCACGTTCCGCTGCTGCTGCACTCCCGTGGTTGCGACACACCTCGACATGCATAGGGGTGCGAGGGCCCTTCATCACCGTTTGCGGTTTTAATTAAGTGTTATATTTGATATATTAGTGCCCTTTGTGAAGAATGAAAACTCGGATCGAGTGCTTCCAGTTGTTTCAAATATCTAAAAAAATTTTTTACTCTGCAGGCTGACTGCCTTCACGATGAGATCTTTTGTCAAGGCTCAGAATTTCATCTTTATCGATCCGAAAGTTATCAACGATGCTGTGATCTGGCTAACAAACAGTCAAAAGGGCAGTGGCAATTTTAAACTGATGGGAAAATTCTTCAACAACCACATAAAGGTAATCAGAAACAAGTGACAAAAGAAGGATAAACTGGGCTCTGATTACGAGAGTTTTAAAATTCCTACCATTTTGTTATGAATTGCACATGTGACAAAACTTCTGAGATATTCTCCCGTCTTCTCTCAAACATTTAGAAATGGCAAGATTTTAAAATCTATTCTTCATTGAATTATGTGTGCTAAGAAAGAGTCAAAAACAGCCCTTTTTTTTTTTACCAGATTCTTGGCTTAAGAATCCTGAATTTCTAACACGGTTGCCATGGCAATGGTTTTGACAAGTAGGATAACTTGGAGGGTTGAGGATTAGAAGATGATTTTACCACCTGTTTGGTGTCAGCAGTGTGTTCTCTGTGATAGATAGCAGTGTGTTCTCTGTGACTGCTTTGGTTTTCCATGAGCGGAGATCATTTCACAAAAAGATGTCACTGTTATTTGACACTAGCTGTAGATCAAGGCTGTAGGCTTTAGTCATAACCTTATCATAATATTTTGTCATATATGACAAACATTTTAGTTTCTGTTTGTGGATTGACATCAGTTTACCAATGTTATTTCAGCCCTTAGTCTGTCCAGAGCCGATTAGACATGAGAGGAAAGACTGGAACCAAATTATGACACAATTTAAAATAGAAACTAGCTTAGAGTTTAGTGTGGACTTTACAATTCTACAATTCACTTAGCAGACTCTTTTATCCAAAGCGACGTACATCAGAGAGTAAGTACAAAACAAGCAAGGATCTAGAAAAAAGGGAACAATGTCAGTAAGAGCAAACGATCAGCTTTGAGTCCAATTGGACACACAGGTGCTGACAGGCAATACGCAGAGTAAAAGCACAACATTGACGGCAGTTCTTGAGAGCTCTAATCAGTATAGAAACCATCTTACAAGTCATCGTTATCAAACAAAAACCATCGTCATTACCATCATCATCATCATCAATAATATGGAGACCATCATCATTAAGTTAGTAGGTATTCATGAAAGAGCTGGGTCTTTAGCTTTTTCTTAAAGGTGCAGAGGGACTTTACACCACAACTCATAATTTATGTTACTTTTGATGAGCCCTAAAAGAAACTTGCCAACCTTGACCAACCACTGGAAATCTGCTGACTGAAAATAATTTTGTGAATTGATCCTCTGGAAGTTGTAGTGATGATAATGTCTGTATGATGCCTCCTCTCTGCAGGGCGGTGTGTCTGATGAAGTGATAATCACTGCTTACATCACGGCTGCCTTCTTGGAGATGAACCCGATTGTGACTGTGAGTACCCTCCTCTCAGTGAGTTTGTGTTGTTTCACTGTAAACCGTTTGATCATGTTATTAAATGATTCATCCGGTTATCCCATCCACTGTTTGTAAAGATGGACGATGTTGTCGTGAAAATGATCTAAAATCAGTCCTATGATTTACTTCTTTTATTAATTATATTGTTTTCTCTCAATCTGTTACAGGAAACTGTCACTAAGAGCCTCTCGTGCCTGAAAAAGACGATCAATAACGTCGCAAACACCTACGCTACAGCTCTGCAGGCGTATGTCTTCACTCTGGCGGGAGACATGGAAACCCGTTACAAACTTTTGTTACACCTTGACAGCGTGGCGATAAAAGAAGGTGTGTCACCCTGAAATAAATGATTATAACCAATCAAAATTTCCATATGGATTCCCTTTGTGAGCTGGTTTCAGCCGTTACTTCCTGCACTATCCTACGCCCGGGGCAGAGCGTCTCGGAGCCTGGGGCAGAGCGTCTCGGAGCCTAGTGCAGAGCCTGATGCCACTGTCATTTTCTCACCCAGCTCTCATGTTGTCTGAATAGCAAATGAGCTTGCACCTGTGTTAGCTCGCAGGCTTGTGTTAGTCTTAAAATCATATGTGGTCAGGCGCACATGTGACCCGTTCTTATCTTGAGGATGCAGAAAACTGTCGCATCTTAGAACAAATAAAACCTGGTCTAAAGTTTAGAGTCTGTGGTGCAGTAAGTCCCTGGTATTTAGAGGATGCTTGATGAAGATGGACAGACATCAATGAGTTCAAAACAGACTTCCACTCTGCCCATAAGACACACATGGAAGCACAGAAACGCTCCCAATGCTCAGTTAAATATATTCTTTTGCATTTACTGATACATTTAAGTTTTTAAGGGAACAGAGGGCTGAAAGAAGCGCTCGCCCTAATGCATGTTCCGTCTCAGAGAGTTGGATTTATAAAAAAATCTTGTGCATACCTGTGAATGCTACGACAATCAAGCCCATAGATATGAAAACAGACTGTCCATTGTCCATTATGCACACTTAGACAATGTAGCCAAAAATTCCACATTTTAAGTGATTGAATAGATCTTTATTGTCATTGCAATCAAAACAAAAGACAATTTAGCTGCACATGTAAAACACAGAAATATTAATTAAACAACATAAAAGACACACAGTCAACATTAAAAGCATAACATAAGAGCAATAGTTAAAGGCATGTTGTCGAATAAACAATATAAAAAATAGATAGTTCAAAAGTAGCCACGTCAATAAACATTAAAACATTAAAGCTGCCGAAACATGAAGAGTGCTAGACCACTGGACAACGAGCTGCTCTACCATCTTAGGTACCTTGCTACCAAGTTCAGTCGTTATTTGAATTGTTTTATATGTCTTTTTGATGTTTTAAACAGTGGCTGAAACATAAAGATTGTGTATGAATTCTGCATTCGCTGCTGTAACGATTTCTTTTAATAATTTGATCAGAGAAGGCCACTCTGCAAGTCCCTGGTGGGTTTTTAATGCAATCCTCCCCCTCATGCTCATGGGATCATATTATTTTTCTTTCTAACTGATTCGATGTCTAAAAACTACAAAAATGAAAGCCTTCTTTGTTTCTGAATGTCCCTCACCTTTGTGTGTTTGTGTCTGTATGCAGGAGGTTTCACCCACTGGGCTCAGACAGCGACAAACAGATATTTGTCTGTATCTGTGGAGATGACCTCCTACGTGCTGCTCGCCATACTGTCGCCATACTCGCTTCCTGCTGCCCCTCCTTCCCCCGAAGCACTGGGCTACGCCAGCAGCATCGTCAGATGGCTGACCAGGCAGCAAAAGTATTATGGAGGCTTCTCCTCCACGCAGGTAACCCTCAAATAGTTTAGAGCTTATTTAAATCTTATTTGCCCAGATAGACGTTCTTTGGACAGGCCACCCAGTTTCTGAACACACACCAAATTATGCTCTCCAATTTTTGCATTTTGTATTTGAACCTTTTGTCTAATTGGCCGAGTAAAGGAATGCTTTTCACGACCAAATAATTAGATGTATGGATGGTGGATAGTGGATGGTCTCTACGGGGTAGGGTCTGCTCACATGCTCTGAGGCTAGTCACAGCTGTAGGTGAGTCTGAAACTGCTGAAACTGAAGATCGGTATTAGGGCTGGGAAATATATCGAGTTTTTAAGATATATCGATATATTTTCAAACAAGATATAGGGTAAGACAATATCGTTAATATGGATATAGTTTATGTTGCATTAAAATAACGTTACAGAGGTGCCAGGTCACCTTTTTCTCATCTCACTGATGACGACTGACTGTCTGTCCCTCTTAACCCTGCTCCTCCTCTCTCTCTCTTTTATTGTATTTAAGGAACATTTTTATTTTATAATATTACTTTTTAAATTCACAAACAGGTAGTTTATTTTCCATGTGTTTTCACTGTTAATAAAATACATATTGATATATATCGAGTATCGCCATTCAGCTAAACAATATCAAGATATGAGTTTTGGTCCATATTACCCAGCCCTAATCGGTATATAAAACTTGCTATGTCTGTAAAGCCTGGCCAACAGTAAAACATATTTAAAAGCTAAGAGATGTTTCAAATGTGAGAGAGCCCACACATGATGACTGATGGTAATAGATTAAATGATGTGACCAAACCACCAGAGTGCATGCTAGGCTGTCCTCTGGGTTACCCACACAAAACAGGAGATCGTAAATATGGAACATATCGATACCAAATCGATAGGGCCCCCATGTCCTTTTGAGCAGATCAGATTAGTCTTAACATGCCTCACACCACAGGAACATCTGACTAGATAATCTTAAGAACAATTGAAAGATAAGGACACTGTCTAGGATCGTTTGAAGGGGGAATCGGGCCCAAAATCAGTTCTTCTTGTAGTATGTTCTCCGCTTTATAAAACAAGATGTCTTCATCTGTTTTAAGTCCTCGATGAGGATTTTTTAAATCTCATTATTAAACTGACTGAAATGACTGTAACACTGATGCCTCTAAACAACCCCACAAAAGCAAACAAGACCAAATTGAGGCGGTTGATTATTTCTATATATTAATTTGTGCTGGTGCAGGGCAGCTGTCATACATACAGATTCACTTCAATTTGTCCAAGTAGCTTTCTTTTTTCTACTTTTTTTGTGGCATGTTTAACCGTGTAACAAAAACAGGAGGAGATGTTTTGTCAATACTACTTACACACGTGCAGAACATAATCAACAGTGATACAATGAGCAGCTTTGTCTACAGGAGGCATTATTATTATTAACCCTAAACTAAAGTTCCACTCAGGAGTTTCAAAGTAATAATTCTTTGTAATTTGTGTTTCACAGGACACAGTGGTGGCCCTTCAGGCTCTCGCTCTCTACTCCACCCTGGTGTTCAATCCTGAAGGTTCGAGCTCAGTGAATGTCAAGTTTTCTGACGAGGAGATTGATTTTGAAGTGAACCAGGACAACAAGCTGGTCTACCAGGAGCAGCTGGTGATGGACCAGACAGGAAAGTACACAGTGGAGGTGGAGGGCAATGCGTGTGTCTCAGTGCAGGTCAGTCATAACTGAAGCTCCTCCAAAGCTTGACAAAGACAAAAAAGGAACAGGAACATTGGTTGGTGAGGGCCTCATGTAGAAACAGAGAAGGGGATGTTAATCATGCAGGTGAATGGTTACGTCCCATAGAGCTTATAGTGTTTTGATCTTCAATATATTCAATATGACAGGAAATAAAGAGATGCTGATTTTTGTATGGTTTAGTAACTATAGTGGTAAGAAGTCAGGTTAATATAATAACACATGCCACAATACTGGAGCAGTGAAAGCATTATGAAAACATTTGACAAAATGAAAAACAGTTATGATCATACTTTGACCACATATCCGATATCTGCTGCTGTGTCAGAGTAACTCAAACTGAAGGAGTGTCTATGCAAGTAAATATGTGCGTTAAAGTGTGCTGGCAGTTGCAGCAGACAGGGGGTCTCCAGACCTGATATTCTTATTACGTCGAAGCAATCTCTGTGCAGAGGGCAAAACGGCTGGTGCTCAATCCCCTTTCTTGTCTATGTGTGCACATGTCTGACAGTAGAGCGATGCCTTGTTGCCACTGGCTCTGTAGTACTGCAGAAAGTTGAGAACTGCCATATTTACAATTTACTTAAAAATAGCTGTTTGTTTGATTTTTATGAAAATAATTAACTTCCTTGTGGGACTTTTTCCTAGATTTCTTATCACTACAACGTCCCGCCTACTCCCATAGCAACAACACTTGACGTGGAGGTCAGTACGAAGTGCAGCAGCTCATCTACCAGACCTACGATGACTCTGACTTTGAAGATTGGGTAAGTAGTCATTGACAGCTTGTTGCAGATATTGCAGCAGTGACAGAACACTACTGTCACTCTGAACAAATATTTGTATCCCAGGTTTACCTTTAACTTATGCTGACATTGCACGCAAAATCTTTCAACTGATTTCACATCGGCAGATTTATTTTTAAAGAAATTGCGTTAAAAGTTGCAATGTTCTGAAGGCTTTTTTTTCCAATGACATCCCAGGAGCAAGGGATAAATGTGAGGAGTAATGACAAACTTCATGTATTAACTGTGTACGTCCTAATCTTTGATCACTGGAAATTCTGCAAGTAACAGTTACCACCAAGTCTCAACAGATTATCATATGTTCACTCTAACTGCCCTGGCTGTTTGTGAATTTAGCAATGAGGGTGATTTGCATACAAAAGGACCAGTTTTCCCCCAAATGACTGCATTAAGGCTGATTTTAAAATGTGCAAAAACACTGACGCACAAAAATGCAATTTGCTCTGCAACACTGTTAACCCATTGCACATGCATTGTCATTTAAACTGTGTTGTTTTGTCTAATTTGCACAGGTAAAGGCACAAAAGCTGGACATTTCTTTTGTGAATCAGGACCATAGATTTGCAGAACTTTATATCATGCAAGTTAAATGTCTTTAGATGTGAGAGGGTGTCTGGATTGTAACGTCCATGTAGGGAATAGTACGCCAGTGTACAGAAGCTGCTGATGGATGTACAATAGGAAATGATTACAACTGAATAGTAACTTCTCAGCTCAAACATATCTTAACTATAAGAACCCTCTCCAAGAACCTTAGATTGTATGTGTGCCTCCAAACAAAAAGGCTTCGGTCACACTGAGTAAAATCTACTTTTTCTTGTTGTGTTACAGATATACGGGAAAACAAGAAACTACAAACATGGTGATCGTGGATATCAAAATGCTCTCTGGATTTGTCCCAGACGAAAAGTCTTTGGAGGAGGTGAGATAATACCTTAAAGGAAATATATTAATGTCCATTTCAACCAGTTTAAATGAGTCTCAGAAGTCCCCAAAACATGTAATTTTCTTACCGAAAATCCAGCCGGTTCGGCTGCTGCGTCTGCTGGCCCGGGCCAACTCGGGGGGGGGGGATGGGGGGTCACTGTTTTCCTGCGGACACAGACATAGAGTCTGTTTTCTGCCAGGAATTTCCAAGATGCCAATTCCTTCTGGAAGAAATCTTTGAATCAGTTGTGTAAACGGCCATATGTGTTGAAGTAAATGTCTGTAGAGGACCTTGGTGGAAGTGGCCTGCGGTGCTGTGCATTCTGGGAGTTGGTGTCTTTCATCCACATGAGCCAAAAAGACACTTTCTGTCTTTTCTCGGTCAAGAAGGCACTAACTTCAAAAATGTATTTCACATTTCTACTACATATATGACCCAATGTCAATACAGATTCATGTTTCAACGTGTGAAGTATCCCTTTAAGATGACCATGCCACTACAGCAATACAGAATAAACATCTAAAATTAAGATCATCTTCATCTTAAAAATGCTTTGTTGTTCGAACTACATGCATTTTGTTCCCGCTGAGCAGTCTGAATCTGCTCTCTGCTGGGATCAGAATTATCAATTATTATTTTTTTAAATCAAAGTTCAACATCCTACTCAACAGTTTTGAATGACACAAGCTCCAAGATAACTAAAATGGTATTACCTGATCTAATCTAATTTCTTAATCTTGTTTTCTTTGTAACAACCTGATTTCAAGGTTTGATCCTATCCAGTCATACTGCTTTTTATTGATGTTTTTCACTTACAGCTTAAAGGTGAAGCACAAGTGGAGAATATTGAACCAGAGGATGACCATGTTGTGGTGTACATAAAAGAGGTGAGAGACATTGCAGTGACCGAGAATAATGAATGCTCGGCAGATTTTGTTTTCTGATTGCCTCGTCTGTTTTTCTTCCAACAGTTATCAAAGGAGATCCCCATCCAATATGACCTGGAGCTCATACAGGAGCTTCCAGTGTCGGACCTGAAGCCAGCTGTGGTCAAAATCTATGACTACTACCAGCCAAGTAAACCAGATACTTTCTCTGCACTAGACATCATTTACAGAGACCACTACTCACTTTAACAAACCCTGCTCCCTTTAGAGATGTACACCACCTGAAAAGTGAAAATACTTTTCAGACAAAACACAAATTTTACCCTTTTTTTAAATCTCTCCTTTTTTTTCTCTCACAGGTGATCAAGATGAGGCCAATTACAACTACCCTTGTGTTGCAGGTAACTATCTTTAATACCATTGGGCCTCATTCACCAATATCTTCTTAAGATTTTTCTTAAATCTGCTCTTAAGAAAGTTTAGAAGAAAAAGCTACGTCAGATTCATGACGTGTTTCATGACAGATTCATGACGTTAGAATTGTTCTCTCCGGTGATCTTAAATTGATGAATGCAAACAAAATCAGTCAAACAAAAGAAAGAAACCAGTCTGTGCCTTTGCTGTTAATAATTGTGTTTATTTTCTATTGTTTTTTTTTGCAGGAAATGTTTGAAGTCTGGTCGACCCTCAGCTCCTCACTGATTTTATTTTCATCCAAAAAAAAAAGAAATGCATTTTCTCAAAGTAACTAAACAGTAAACATCTGTGTAACCAGTGTATGTTTGAAACATGGAACTCGTGCCACATTCAATAAAACGCATTCAACTTCAAACAACTCTGGTGTCCATTGACCGCTGAATGTTTTGCCTGCTGTTTCAACAGATCAGTTACTGTAAGTGTGGAAAGTGGAGACATGCTCAGGAAAGTGTCTTTGTGGCGTTAATTGGAGTGAACTAAAGTTTATAAAAGAACATACCTAGATCATCTGATTAGAAGATTATAGGAAGCACTACTTTATGAGAACTAATACAACAAATATGATGAGTCATCATAACCGTATCTCAAAATAGTAGTTTCAGGATTAAATAGTTTATGACTTTCAATAGGGAGAATGGTTTCCCTCCCATGTCTACAGAGTGCCACCCCATACCTGGTTACCTGTTACCATGGAACATAGCAGCGGCCCGAGGTCATCTCTGTACGGCTTTCTGTGTTCTGTCAAGATGTGCTACTTTGTCCAAAAATGCCAAACGACAGGTAGTCTTATCCCCTATGAAATAATGCTACCAGAACAAAATAACTATGTTAATTCACTAATCACACCATATGCATTATCTGAGTGTGACAGGTCAGTTGCACTGAATTGAAAAACAATACCGATGTAATGGTAATCGGGCTGGACAGTGATTGTATCAACGGAAGAACCAGCGTCCTGGTGCTACCCCTGCTGTCCACCACTCAACTCTAAGATGTTTGTTTTATCCCCAGGTTGCTCTGCCACCGCTCAAAAGTCACTCATTCAGTGAGGTAAAAAAAAACCTGTTGTAGCATGCACGATTAATGGAAGGGATAAAGGTTGTGTTAAGTTTATTGATCGACCCAAATCTAACCATTTAAAGAGTCAAAAGATGACTGATCAGTGAGTCAGGTATTTAAAGTCCAGATTGGTTAATCATGCATCCAAGCTCAATGCAAATTAAGATAATTTGTATTTTTGTTCATTCTTTAGGCTCAAATTTCCATGTCCAGGTGAATATGGAAAATGCAGCACTTTCATTCAAAATTTTTCCAAAACGACGTACATCAGAGAGTAAGTACAACACAAGCAAGGATCTAGAAAGAGGGAACAATGTCAGTAAGAGCAAACGATCAGCTTTGAGTCCGATTGGACACACAGGTGCTGACAGGCAAAGCACAACATTGAGTTCTTAAGAGCTCTATCAGTATAGAAACCATCTTAAAAGTTGCCGTTATCTGGCCTCGAATACCTGGCCTCAAGTGAAGCCAAAAGATTTAGTGCTCCCTCCACTGACTGGCTGCAGTACAGGCCATAAGCTTCCTCTATGTTAACAGAGATGACATGGTTCAAAGCAGGGGTCCCCAAACTACGGCCCCTCCCCACATTTGGCCCGGCCCTCAGAACAATTCAGAATGCATTTTAAAAATTGTAATATATATATTTTTTTGTCATAGGCCTATAAAAGTTTAGCATTTCAAATAAAATGTTCTTTAGCTGTGAACTTTTGTCATTATTAACTCACATGTTAGGGAAGAGAAAATTTGATTCAGAATTCAGGGTATTTAACCAACAGTGTTAAGGAAAGGTGGGTCAATGCTTCCTTTATAACCTCCTTTAGCATAGGATACACTGGACCATCCTTTACCAAAGGAGATGAGATATGATGCCCCACAATTCCTTGCGGCCGCAACATTTAAAGCGACTCGCGCATCCGACCGTTCATGAACAATAACGATGACAGAAAAGGGACGGAGATCATGTAAGTTACCATCGCAATAATATGCCTTGAACAACTTTCAACTATCTTTAACCCGTAGGCGAACTATGAACGTTATGCTGATGTTGTAAAATGATCAAAGTGAGTTTAACTTTTATTATAGCCTATGCTCAGTTTGCATTCGTTATTTATCCACTTTGAGTGTTTTGGCAGCCGTAAGCAATATCATAAATAACGTTACACTTTCCTTCAGTCACAGATGCTGAAACCCTTGCCTTGATTAAGGGCCTTGAGATATTATGCAAAGCCATATAATCAGATTATAATCACCATAAAAACATCACCCTGTCTTTCAGGTAAAAAGGGATCAGAGACATTTTGAGCCAGATGATGTTTTATTCAACATATTTCATTCAATTCAGAATGTTTTGTGCATTTCTTCAGTTGTACATTCTTGTTTTACATAAATGTAACAATTAATTTCATATTTATGTTGATTTCTGAGTGGACAGGAAGCTGATGGTTTCACTTTTCTTACTTGTAGTCTGGTAGTCTATATTGCTTTTATTTCAATCCTAACCTTGTGGTGATTAGGATTATTTCACCGGTAAGAAGGCACAGAGGAAAGTTTTTTAGATGCGCTTTTAGTAGTCCATTTTATGAACATTGTAGTTTCAACACGGCAGACCCACGTCATTAACCTCCGCCGGCCCGTCACATTTAATGATGTGGCCTAGTGGAAATGTGGTCGGATTGTCAGAGCAACAAGATCGCCTTTCCCTAAGTGCTTTATGAATTCTCCTAACATCTTTCCTTGACCTCATGACGTTTCCCCGGGGTTAAGGTAAAGTGGATAGTGAAAGGAGATAGGAGGGACAATTCGAACGCACCCAAAGTATAAACTGCATGTCAGGTCATTTTTTTAAACCCGTTTTAAGTTCAAGATATATTAATTATGGTGTTAAATGTCATGATTCCATCTGCGCCGCACACTCGCCCTCTCTAGTCCATTCTTGTGTACTTACTGCAAACTCTGCTCAGCATCGTTCCACTCCACAATACACACAGTCTATTTTCAATGGAGCCCACCTCAAGCACGTGTCCAACTGAACAGAGCAGACAGGAAGTAAGTAAGAGAACAGATAAAGCATGATGTCAATTTCAAATTAAAATACAATGTGCAGGCTCCTGATTGCATATCCCATCACTTTATCAACATTACATCAAAACAGGCACCCATTGAACAGCAATTCAATCTAGCAGCAATTGTATCTATTTTTTAAGTGAAGCATTAAGCGGAAAGGAAATGGTCTGCAGGGGGCTTGATGGTATTGGGTCCAGAGGACAGGTGGTGGGCCGAGAGTCTAGCACAAGCTTAGAGACTTCAGAGAGGAGAATGTGTCGAGTGAGGCACTTTTGGTTGGTGCCTTTGGGCTGAGTTGGTCAGGCTCAGAAAACTGGTTACTGATGGTTGCAACCTTTTCAGTAAAATACGAGGCAAACATGTCTGGTGTGAACAGATCGGAGGGTGGAGGAGGAGGTGGTTGAAGCAGTGAGTTAAAAGCAGAAATTTTTTTTTCTTGTATCTGTGGCATTTCATATCTTGTTCTGATAATTTGTTGTCTTGGCCGTTTTCAGGCTGGAGGAGAATGAGACAAGTCTTTGCTTATAGTCATTGAGGTCAGCGGACTGTTTGGATTTTTGCCATTTTCTCTCTGACCTCAGCCCTGCTCTTTGCTCTCTTATAACTTCAGTGAGCCATGGACTAGGGTGGGTTTTGCGAGCGGGTTTGGACACCAGAGGGCAGAGCTTGTTCAGAGATGTGGCTAGTGTGGAGTAGTGATGGGAAGTACGGCTCTATTCAGAGAGCCGGCTCTTTCGACTCCCAAACGACTCTTAATTTAGGATCTTTTGTAGCCTCATATTTTAGCTTAACTTTGCAAATATTAATGGTTTGTGTGTTGAAAACCCTTTTAAATCAAGAGTGTTGCCTGCTTTGTGGGTAGGAGGAGTTGGGACCTGCGTGAGGTCAAATGAGGATAGGAGAGCAAGGAAGTCTGTTGCCTGAGCTTTATCAGTGTGTATGTTCATGTCTCCCATTACAATCAGTGGTGTTCCATCATCAGGGATTTCTGAGAGTAGCATGTCCAGTTCCACAACAAAATCATTCAGATTACACCCTGGTGGGCGGTAAATGATAGCAATGTACATTTTAATAGGAGCAGTAACCAAGATTGTGTGATATTCAAATGAGGAGTTGTTGCTCAGTGGGAAGAGTTTATTGAATTTCCAGGTATTAGAAATGAAGATACCTGTACCACCTCCACGTCCAACAGAGCGGGGGGTGTGAGAACACTGTGTCAACAGAAAGAGCAGCTGGTGTGACTGTGTTTTCTGGGCGGATCCAGGTTTCAGTAAGGGCAAGTGCCTGAATGTCTGACATTTTTGCAAGTGCTTGGATGAATTCAGTTTTATTCACAGCAGATTGACAGTTCCAGAGGCCAGAAGTAAATGAAGGGTGGGTAGAAGAGGCTTTCTTAAGCAGAGACAAGTTGTTAAGATTTCGTTGTCTATGACAGATGTGTCTTTTCCTGTTCCCACGAATGACAGAGATTTCTTTGTAGCACATGTTGCGTTTAGCAGATGACCAGAGGAAATAGGCAAAGCAGTAGTCGTGGATGCCCGGGTTCTGTGGCCACAGCTTCCTAGTTTTCAGATCAGAGCTTGTTCTGCTGGCAGTTTCGGATTCAGACTCTTTTAAGCTTGGATTTTCGTGAATATCCCGCCCCAGATTTTCAGCTTGCAATCAACAGAGGGTGTGACATGCGTCAATTGCCTCTCCTGTTGATGTTCAGAGAATGAAACTTAAGTGCTCAGTCCAAACAAAGCCTAACAACGACCCACTATCAATATCTACTCAAAGCAAGTTTCGATTCAATCACCTAGCCGACAAGACCTTCCTAGTTTTCTGATCAGAGCTTGTTCAACAAGTTGAATTTTGCGTTTGTGTCTCCTCTTCCAAACCCTCTGTTATCTCTGCACATTGTGTTTACATTTTACATGCTGGACTTCGCTCTCCAAAGGCATGTTTTGTTTACTGTACTCGTGGAGCAATTCCCAAATTGTCGGCAGAAATGTGGGTGTATTACTTTGGTGTTGTAAGTCTGTTTACAATGAAGCATCCCACACAGTTTAAAGGGCAATGTTTCAGAGCCCTTTTCAGTAACCTTCAGTTACTTTTAAAAAATGCATCTATTCAGCTGTTTTCACAAACAGAAAGCTCTTACTTAACTCCCACTAATTACAGTTTCAACACTATGTGTCCTCTCTGTCTTCTTGGTTACCGTAGCGACTGCATGATTTTCTCGCGGTTTGATTTGACACAAACGTTAGACATGTATTTATGATCAAGGATACTTTATTTAATAAAAAGAAATCCAGTTTTTATCTAAAAATTATTGATCTTTTTGTATTTACCTTTCACTTAAGCGGCCAAAAAAAGAAAGCTTTCACATATTAATTTGACATATTTGAGCTTTAGAGACCTAGACTACTGTTTTGTTCAGCGCCGTAACCATGTATAATTCTGCTGTAAAATGTGGTGTTTATTATGGGGCCTTAAAGAAATTGTCTTTCTTTTGGAGTCAGCCTCAAGTGGCCACTTGTGGAACTGCAGTTATTTTGTACTAAAGCACCGACTTTATTGTTCAGCTCCAGTTGATTTAAGTCAAGTCAAGTCTTTTGTATCTAAACCACTGAATGAAATAAAATAAATTGTAGGCTAAATGTAAATTGAAAGCCTTATTTTATGCAGGCCTTCTGACTAAAAACCAGGACTTTGGCTTCATATGTACGGTAAATGATTGAATAAAAAGCTTTCCAGAATGGATGAGTGGGCGTGTGTGATGTGGGGGAGAGGTGCATTGATTTTTGGCAGAGTTTATTTAACACAGGCCGTCTCTGGGGCTCATCACAGTCAGCCATGGGTCGTCCTGGGGTTCAGATGTTAACATGGACACTGTTTGTCTACCTGAGTTGGATGTGTGTGGATCAAGCAGTGGCAGGGCCGTAAGTTCACTTTCATTGTTTATAAAATGGATCAAATTCACACTTTTGTTTGATTGTTAGCTCAATGTTAAATATTTCGATGCTCAATTTTATGTGTGTAGGCAGTTCATGGTCACCATTCCTGCAGTCATTGAAGCCGGAGCTGAAACGCCGTTCTGTGCGAGCCTCTTGAAGCCCAACGAGACTCTGGTCATGACCGTCACTCTGAGGTCCCTGCAGCAGAATGGGACTCTCATGGAGGAAACATCCAGTCAGGAGTTTCACACCTGCATTAAGTTCATGGTCAGCTTTTGAGATTCTTTTTGCTTAAATTCTCTGTGGAATTTGTGTCATAACTTCTAAAAACACGACTTCATTTGGACACTAAAAACGGAAAATCATAACACAGGGGTACCAACAAAATAATCAGCTTTCACAACCAAATGAACCCCTGTGAGCAACTTTCTGTTTGTGTTCATTTTGGCGCCCCCTGTAGACAAAGTGGCACCTCTCATACTTTGCTTATCTTGTTCTGATGTCTCCCTGCATTCATCGACCAATTAAATGTTGAATATCTTATGTGGAAAATGTCACAAAAGGATGTTTCTGCAACACGCAGGAAATCATCTTTTCTAACACCGACCCCCCAGCAGTGATTACGGGCTTAATACATACCCATATAAGAACAAATAAACTAATATCTCATGTTCTTGTTTGTGTTTGCAGCTCATAACAAGACATTGATATAAATGTCCATCCATTTCATAATCAATTAATCGCCCCACTTTAACCAAACAAAAAGGAGTTTTTCTAATCTCCGTTTTGCTTCTAAAACCTATAAAAGCTCATTTTTAAATGTGTTGTTTGAATCAAGAAATGATTTAACAATAAGTGATCTAAAACTATTGAGCTTTCTTGTAAATTCTTCAAGATCATTAAAGTAAATATATGTAAACTCAAGCCGGACAGTTAGGATTGAAATTCTACCAAAGTGTTTGAGAGAGTTTTCATGTGTAAGTGTTTCTCCAGGTGTCTAAGAAAAGTACCCTTCTTCCACAGGCTCCTTTAGTACAAGATGAAGTCCGGATGTTGGAGGTGGAGGTCCGAGGGGCAACGTTTTACTCAAAAGAAGTCCGAAAAGTTATGATCAAAGCCTACCAGCCAAGCACATTCGTCCAAACAGATAAACCGATCTACCTCCCAGGACAAACAGGTAACGCTGATTAGTTTACCTATGATGACGTGAACAGAAGATCTCTGTTTGTGTATGAAATAATCAATAACTTTTGAGTAGTTTACAATTGGTATTTAAAGGGTCTGAGAATATTTTTAATGATTTATAAATTGATTTGATTGATTTGATTTGATTGATTGATGGATTGAATAGAATACTGAGATGATGAGATGTTTTAACTTCATGATATCTTTTCAAATTCCTCAGTGAATTTCAGAGTCGTTTCACTGGACAGCAAATTGAGACCTGTCAATCGCTTGGTAAGTGTTTCAATTCCTGGATTATTAGATTTTATTAATCTAAAGATTGGTACTTGGGCTGATCTGATTATATATTTGAATAGATTTACTGTAACAGTTAAACATGTGTTGTTTTGTTCAACCAATGTAAAAGTTGTATAGCAGTTTGTTCCTGAAACTCACTAGAAAGCCAACCCTGTGATTATGATAAGAAGCCTCTTAAAGAGTAGAAATAAAGAAATACATTAACAGTGTTTTATACAATAAAAACTGAAAAGAATTAAACAGACTGATTTTCTATGGAAAGACACTGACAACAATGGAAAGAATATGAATCAAAATGCCCTCTAATGCATCTCTCTTTCTTATTTTTTTCACAGTACACTGTCATTGAAATTGAGGTAAGACAATATCGACATGCCTTTTTTAATGTTGTTGAATCAGGACCTGTTTCACAAAAGGATTACACGACTATTGCAGACGCTAAACCTGTGCACAAGTGTCAAAAAGACAATGTCTAATTCACAAATCAAGTGTTCACTACAACTCTTATTGCACTGCAGAGCAAACAGCGTCTTTACGCTGCGGTGTTTTGTGTGTGTATTAAAATGAGCTTTTATGCTGTGATTTGAGAAATTGCAAATCGACGTTTTTGCAAAAAGCATCTAATTCCCAAACACAGGTGCTAACAACCACACATTTTAGGGAAGTAAAAGCGTCAGCATCTCCGCACTTCATCCACATGTGTAGAGATGCTCTGGAGCTGTTAGGCACAAGGATGCATGTGTTTTATTCTTTGAGTTAACCATTCTTGCTTTTTTCAGGGAGGAAGTTTTGTTTGAAAAAGTGAAAGCCATTTAACATTTTTTGACTTTTATGCTAAATGCATTGCCCAATGTTGTCTAACATTTAGAGAACGATCAACATGAAGCAGGGTGGTCTGGGCTTTATTCTGTTTTGAAGACATGTTTTCTCTGTATTTTAATTCCCCACTTTTGTCATGACTACAGGATTCAGCCAGCAACAGGGTTGGACAGTGGTTACAAAAAGAATCCAATGGGAAAATATTGCAGCTTTCTTACTCCTTGAACTCTGAGGCCCGCGAAGGAACCTACAATGTCATTGTGTCGATTGGTGATGAGAAGATTTTTCATGACTTTAAGGTGGAGAAATACGGTGAGTTATTGTTTGTTTTAATACCTTCTATTTCAATACATTTGTATTGTAGCAATAATAAAAATGAGGTTTTGTCTGCAGTTTTGCCGAGATTTGAGGTAAAAGTAGAAGCACCAGGTGAAGTTAGTATCGGGCAAGAAGACATCAAAGTTGAAGTTTGTGCAAAGTAAGTCACACTTTTTTCATTCGTTCACTCTTAAACAAACTAACATAGTTACAGTTTGGTGAGAAAATGTCTCTATTCAAACACCACATGTTTTATTTGTCTATCTATGTAGGTATACATACGGGCAGCCTGTACCAGGAAATGTTAAAATTGAGATGCACCGACCTCTCAGTCGCTATTATACAAGGAACTATCAAGCTACCCCTGATAATCCAGATGGCCTCCCTGAGATAACTGCCCCATCTTACATGGAGATAAAACAGGTAGAGTCTGCTGGAACCTTACAAAGCTTGTGCACTATTTGACATACAACATACTGTATACATCAGAAAACAGAAGAGAATATATAAAGTCACCTATGTTATCATTCCAAAACAATAACTGAAGATTGTTTTCCACCATGGAAACCAGATTGAACCCAGCTTCAACTCGTTGGGGATTGAACCTAAATGTCCTTTATTTGATTTTAATTTATTATCTTTGATTAAACTCTTTAGGCAGATAAGGCCGGCTGCGCAACTTTTCTCATCAAGATGTCAACTTTCACAAAACTTGACCAAAAAGTGCTGCGAGATTCACTGCATCTCAAGGCCAGTGTGGAGGAGGAAGGAACAGGCAAGTGTCAATCTTGGATATAAATTTGAGAAAGACAGTTAATCTCTCAAGAGAATCTTGTGTATTTATTGTTTACATCTTTAAGAGCTTTAACACTGAGGCTTCTTGAACAGGTATTGCACATGATAGTCAGAAGAGACTTGATATATCCTACGTTATCGGAAAGGTTTTCTTCATGGACACACCCAAGATTTACGACAAAGGATCAGATGTGGAGGGAAAAGTAAGTGCACGCTCTCACCACTTATGCATCAGATCCTGTACACAGTCCAACCTTGTATTCTTAGTCGTACACCTTTGTGCTTTTAACAGGTCAAAGCTGTTACTTACGACAACACGCCCATTCCTGACATGAAGGTGCACCTGTTTGAGGGAGAGAGGTGGTCATCCCGTCTGCTGCAGAATCTCACAACTGACAGTGAGGGTGTCGCAGCTTTCACGATTAGCACAGCTGAGTTTAAACAAGACATCCAGCTTGTCGTAAGTACGATGTGAAACTGCACTAAAAACTAAGACAACATCAAAACACACAAAAAGGTCAAGACCTAAATTATCAATATGCTTCTACTGATCCTCTCAGATCATCTGCACAAATATCTGCATATGACTGGATTTTGGAGTCTTATGAAGAGGAACATACTGCTTTCTGTTTTGTTGAGACTAAAGCCTGGTACACACTACAAGATTTTTTAAATCTTAAACAATTTTGAAAACATGAGAGACCCCACACATGACAACAATCCTGCCTGATTAACAGTTCAGATCGCATAGTGTGTGGTGTGCCGAGTTGATCGTCTCATTGCACACCACACACTAACCGATTAATTCGCTGACTATCAGAGTATCCACTCTCACAAAGTGTAATCTCGCGCGGTCAGACGCGATTTAAGAGTAAACAAACATGACGGGCAAGCTAAATGTGGCTAGCTGTTAGCTGGTACAAACTCCTTTCCTTGTCAGTTGGATTGTGGTTTGTTTTACAGGACACGTTGTATATAACTTGTGTTGTTGCCACAAATCAACAAGTTGGTCCTGAGTTCATGACATCCATTTAACTTTATGCTTTGCGATTGCTGTTGTTGCCATGGTAATGTTTGTTGTGCTTCCTGCTTCAGTCAGCTTGCTTCCCTATTGGCTATTGTTCCGTTCCACGTGACAATTCACAGAGTCCGTGCTCGGCCGTCCACCCCACAGGATTTCTGATCGTAAATGTTGAACACGTTTAATATTTGCGATTTCAAATCGGGGCGGCACCGATCGTCTTCCTAGCAGATCGGAGAGGTTAAAATCACTCTCAACACACCTCATACCACAGGAGAATCTGACCAGATAATCTTTGGAACATCAGATAGCCGGCCTTCGCTGACGTTGGTCGGAAGGAGGGAATCAGGTCCAAAATCGGCCCGATTATCTTGTAGTGTGAACCCCGCTTTAGTTGAGATGACCAATCGTGTTGAATGGGATTTGGTTTCTTTGCAGGGAAACAGTCCTTGTTGAGAACAGAATATGTGATATACAGATTTCGTCTTCCATCAGTTATAATGATCAACAGTTATGCCTTTTAGGGATCTGTATCAACATGTATCTACAAACACAAAAACAAAACATACAGACATAAAATCTGATGATTGACATCACTACCCATATACTCCCACGTCGGGATAGTAATAGTAAGTTACACAGAGGGTTCTGAAGTTGTATACTGAGTTGACTACCAAGTTGTTTTATACTATGCAGTATATTACTCCATCATAGTTTACCCTGGTTTACTTCAGCGGCATGATACTGAACAAGATACTGTGTTACTTGCAATAAACAGGTTTAAAGTTCAAACCCGAAAATAACATGATGCAGTGTGCATTGTTCCAGAGGAGGGGGGGATGGAATTCAAATTGAAATTATTCTCTCTTTGTTGAACTTGGTTTAAGGTCAACAGACATAGGCTCATTTCTGAACTTCACTCCACGATCTAGGTAAGCAGCAAACCCTCAGTGAGGTACGACGGGCATCGATCTCCTTACTACCAAACCGGAGAGCACACACTGACCTCGGTCAAACCTTTTGCTCCAGAAACTAAAACAATCAGCTCCCTGGAGGTGCAGAAGAAGGATCAACCACTTGCCTGTGACACAGAAGAAGAAATCTTCATCCGTTTCGTTGTAGTCGGGGAAGCACAGGGCTCTGCAGATGTGATGTATCTGGTAGGTGAACTGTTTCTAAGTATATTCATATTTTATATCACTTTGTAATCTGCTGTAATGAGAATGAGGTGTTACTGTGAGAGAGTATTACTTATTCTATGTGTCTTTTAAACTCCACAGGTCTTATCCCGAGGAGTCATTGTATGGCAAGGATTCAAACAGGTTGAAGTCCAAGATAGATCAGGTATTAAAATATTGGCTTTAATCATGAATCAGGAACTTTCTTGCTACGTGGGCCCAGAATGTAAATGTTTGTCTAACCTCTCAGGTTAAAGATTTCTTCACTAGAGAGAGGGAGGCAGGATTTCATATCTTTTTGCGTAACCCAGAGGTTCTTCACTCAACAAACACAAACTGAACTTTGTTTTAAAGCCACTGAAAATCTAAATCCACTAAAGCCTTCTTACTTTGTAATACAGGGTCCAAGTCGTTAAGATTTCTGTTAACTTTTACTGTAGTGGATTTGGTGTGGTTATATTTGAATATTTATTATGAAATGTTAAACGATATATTCCATTTATCTGGTGATTCCTAAAATAAGGACTGGGAGCCTAAGGTCGGGCCCAGAGTTTTGACAGGGGAACCTGGCAACGCTTAAAGATTTTGAGAGTAGCATTCCCTCGGTGTTCCGTCTGCACCCATCCCCTCCCCTCTGTTCTTCCTCAAAAGCCTCGCCCCTCACTTACATACACAAGCGCCATTGGTCCAGAAGTGGACCTCAGCTCATGCTTTGAGTGTGGGCTCGGTCAAACATGGGGTAGAGAACGAGTAGGGAGACAGGGAGGCGTGTGATTGGTTCATCGGATTGGTACCTCGTGCAGACATTGGTCAAAGTTTTTACAGGCTTACAACTGATACAGATGGAGGATTTTCTTCGTTCCTTTTTCAGAGCACATGAATTATTAATTTCTGTCAGGACCTAAACACAAGTTCAACCAAAATATTAAAAAGTGTATTTAGAGAAAATTATCAACCTTACCTTTAACCTAAACAATGCATACTGTTTTTTCAACGCAAGCAAAGCATGGTTCTCAAAGTTATGACTTTGAAAGACTCAAACACCTTTCAAACCAGACGTCACAACTTTCAGTTTAGTCGCTTGCTAGTGTTTTCAGTTTGTCACACACTGAACTGCTATTCTGAACTTTTTGCAGCCAATCTTTGACATAATTTCTAAAAATATAGGATTTGTTTTCAATGCAGTAAAAGTGGATACATCTTGATGTGTTAGATGAAGGGTGGGGGCACATGAAAACATTTTCATCTTCCCAGAAAAGTTCCAGAACCACTGAATTAATCAATCATACGAAGTGTGATATCACATTCGGCCAGCCTGATGAAGCCGCAGGCGAAACACGTTGTTCGATCACAATAAAATGCAGTAAAGTTATTTTCAGTGTACCACGGAGTTTTGATATATTTTTCATGTTTTTTTCCTTCTAGTTGCAACTGTGCGTACTTGAGAACGTATCGGCTGTGCACGGGGTAACTTGTTGACCATTTAGATAATTCTGTCTATTAAAAGCCTGTTTCACTGTTTCAGTGACTGAGGGCGAGATGTCCTTTAAGTTCAGAGTGTCCCCTGAGATGTCCCCAGATGTCCAGGTTGTGGCTTACGCTGTCCTCCCCAGTGAGACGGTGATCGCGCACAGTTCTGACTTCTCCACTGAGAAATGCTTCAGTCACAAGGTCAGTGTTGACGTCTCCCAGATTTGTTGGTTTCAAAAATAGTTATTGTTGTCCCATTGACAATATCAGTTTTTCTTTGTGTCAGGTGTCGCTGGAGTTTTCTCCATCCTCAGCTGTCCCAGGAGAAGAAAACACCCTAAAGTTGACAGCCCAGCCGGACTCTCTGTGTGGTGTGAGCGCTATCGACCAGAGCGTCCTCATCAAGGAGCCCGGGAAAACTCTGGACGCAGAAAAGGTAAATGCTTCAATAAGCTAAGTGCCTATTAGTCTCCATCAAGAACCAGGTGACTCTTTTTAACATAACAGACCAATATTTCTCCTGTTGGAAACTCATTGGAAACTCATTTTTGCTGCCATTCCTCTCTTTTCAGATATTTAATTTGTTGCCAGTCAGAAAATCTACCCATATTCCATACTCAGCTGAAGATGCTTTAGAGTGCCTGACAGTGAGATCAAAAAGATCCTTTCTGCCGTACCGCCCACGGCGTGCTGAAGATGATGCTTACAACGTTTTCCAGGTAATTCTTGTGCAATGTTTCCAATATTAAAGGTTTGGTTGTTGTGTTTAATACATTTTTAAGTAATCTTTCTTTGTTGTTGTTGTTGTTGTTGTTGTTGTTGTTGTATCTAGAATGTTGGGCTGAAGATGGTAACCAATTTGTTTATTCGGACACCATCATGCCTCACCTATAGAGGAGAAGAATACCACCGGGGCTATGGTGACTTTTTATCTTTAATTTATCATACTTGCTCGTTGAATTTGTCATCGTTTGGTATTGTTGTTTTTTTGCATCTGTTTGATAAGGAGCCTTTCCCGAGCCATTCAGAAGCTGTCGTAATATTTAAAGCAGAACATCCTCATGTTCTGATGAAATATTTTTCCGGGTTCTCTACAGGACACACCGTTTTTGACATGGAGATTCCTACTATGGCCAGGATGGGCATGGCTGGTCCAACAGGTCGTGGCAATAAGGAGTCTTCAGTTATAGAGACAGTCCGCAGTTTTTTCCCTGAGACTTGGATCTGGGACCTTGTGAAAGTTGGGTGAGCTTCTATTACACGACTGGCAAAATGTACCAAAGATTTTCAAACTTTTACACATGATGGTATGCAGTGATGCCTGCAGGATTAAATGTTATAGCATGCACTTCACGATAAGGCGCTAGAAATGTTTAGTTGTGATATCGTTACCTCATTATGTTACACCAAAGATTCACATTCAAATCCATGTGTCATGTGGTGAATGGGGCGGCCAAAGACCTCATCTTAAAAACAAAAGGGTGGGAAGAAAACCTTAAGAAGAAAGGAACCAAAATGCAGTTTAGACAATTACAACAAACTGGAAATACATTTTAAATGGTATGGGTTTAAGGCCGAGCTCAGACTACAAGGACGGTTAAATGCCAACTCCACCCTCTTATCGACTGGCGGAATCTGGAGTGGGACCTTGTTCAGTACTTCCTATTATTTGTTGATGTGAGCGTTTTACAATAAGCATCTTATTTTAATGTTAACAGCTTACAGACTCACATCAAGCCCTCGATGATATGAAATGTTTATGCTTCATAAAAACATGACTTAGGTCTTACTCTCCAAGCAGGATCACAACAGCCAATCAGAGAAAAGATAAAAAATGAGTTTACTTAAGAAGTGTTTGTTGATCCATCCCACACAGCTTTGATGCTGATGGTAAGGTTGTAATCAGGTTTGAAAGCACTTAAATAATGTTGGACTGTTGAATTTTTTAACTGTGAAAACTCTTAATGCTGTTATTCAGTGTGACAATTAGTGTGAGATTTCCTGTAGAGAAATCTGAGATCTCTTGAAATTTTCAAGCCATAACGGAGACCGATGTGTTTCTTTGTTTTTGCTGATACAGAGAGTCTGGGACAAAGGATGTGCCCCTCACTGTTCCTGACACCATCACCACCTGGGAGACGGAGGCTTATTGTTTGTCCCCTCAGGGTTTCGGTTTAGCTCCTCGTAAAGAGCTCACTGTCTTCCAGCCTTTCTTCCTGGAGCTCAGCCTGCCTTACTCCATCATCCGAGGCGAGAACTTTGAGCTGAAGGCGACCGTCTTCAACTACCTGCCCAGCTGCATCATGGTAATGAATGCTTTTACCCCTACAACATAACAATGTGACACGTTTGCTTTAATATCCGAAAAGAACCACTACTTGTCTTGGTCTCAACACTTCCACAACCTGAAGAAGAACAGATCTGGTCAGTGCCTGCAGAAGGCACTGTAGCATCCCTCCTACCTTAGACAATATGATTTTAATCTTCAAGGGCCCCTGGCGTCACTTCGAGTTTACCCCCGCTGCACTGACAGCATCCGTTTTTTTTTTATTGAGTCTAACAAAGCTCTTCTGACAGTGGTGAAACCGGTGTCCTACTGGTTAGTTTGTCCCATGTACAGAGGATGGCCCGGGTTCGAATCAGACCTTTCCTGCATGTCATTCCCCGCTCTTTCTCTATCTCTATCCACAGTCTTGTCTCTCAAATAAAGGCATAACTAGCCCCAAAATTCACCTTAAAAAAAGGGGAGGCTGTAATATGAAGGGGTTAAAGTAAATAGTTGTTAGAAAATACTCCAGTAAAGCAGATATATCTTCAGCACTAACAACGTACTTGTATGTCTTTTAATTCTTGAAATCAGTTAAAATAACGTTAAAAAAACATTTTTTAACACACACAGTCATGCATAATCAACTTTCTTTTCTGGATCCAAAGTTTATCAATGTCATTATGAAGAGCTTGTCTGGGTCTTTTTTCAGATTGATTAATTGTTTTCGTTTTGATCATAAAATACAGAGTTGTCTCTTTTGAACAGGTCACTGTGACTCCAGCCCCCTCCTTGGATTACACCCTCACCCCCCTCTCTGGTGACCAGTACACATCCTGTTTGTGTGGCAACGAGCGCAAGACCCTCAGCTGGATCATGGATCCCACAGCTTTAGGTGAGGGACAAGTTTATTGTTGTCTATGTGACACTAGACATTTTTACTCATGCTCTCCTGAAAATGTCGAGTAAGTTTCAGACAGGCTGTTCCTGATATCTTCCTGAGTCGATTGTGCCTCAGGAGGGGTCCAACGCTATGATACAAATATGTACCTTTACAATATATCCAAGTATATCAGTCAGAGGATATTGACATCATCACCGCTTCCTGCTTGCTTGCAATGAATTGTCCTGAATATTTCCTGCGGAGTTCACCCCAACTTCATGTTGAAAATGTATTACAGGGCTGGCAGGAATAAGTCTGGGTAAAGTCAGAGTGAAACATTCAGCTGTTTAAGTTCACACATGCACCTCAGCCCTAAAATCTTTAGTTTGTTTTCAGGAGTTTTGTGCATGTGTGTGACAGCACCATCTGTTCTGTACAAGCTGCTCAAAACTAACTGCCTTCATACTCATCCTCACAAAAGCATTAAAAAAACTACAAACTAGAACATAAAGTTAGTAAAGTTCCTTTTTATTCCTACACTGAAATGGATTCAAACTTGTTGTTTTAGTCTAGTGAAAACAGTCTATCTGGCATATAGTTTATAATGTGTTTTTCCCCTTTGTTTCAGGGGTTATGAACGTGTCTGTGACCGCCGAGGCTGTGGCGTCTCACACTTCATGTGACAATGAGATAGTGAGCGTGCCAGAGAGAGGTCGCGTCGACGTGGTCACAAAATCCCTCATTGTAAAGGTTTGTATCTTACAACACAATGAAAAAGAATCTGTAACTCATAGAGCGAAACTCAAATTAATATATCTGGATTTTATTTACTTGAATCTATGCCCTGCTTTTATTTGGGGTTGACCTCTATATGAGACAGCACTCTGGCTTTGTTGTCATCTTTCTTTTTTTCTTGGATCAACAGAGAAATGTCTGGCTGCTGCTTCTCCTGATTTGTATTAGACAAACTTGACAACTGACAGTATTCAGGTTGTTTCCTCTGAGCCTGCAGAGCGATCAGTAACTTTTACATTTAGTGTCAAATAAAGAAGAAACAGGCGCTTCACTGCACAGACAACCAAATACTTCAAATCATGAATACATGTGTCTAATTTAGACCAGCGTTTATATGTATCAAAGTGTCATAGCACCAGGCTACAAAAAGACTGGACATGATATTGAGATCAGCTTTTCTTTTGTGTAGTATTACAGTATTATCAATAGCATCACATGCAAAATATGTGGAACTGACATCATCTCTGCTCCTCAGGCTGAAGGAACCGAGGTGATCAAGACCCACAACTGGCTGCTCTGTCCCAAAGGTCAGCGTGGTCAATGCAAGAGATTCTTCCCCACATCATCATGTCAATCTTTTTGGATACTGAGTCCTTGTTTTGTTCTTCTCTGTAAAGGATTTGTTCTCTGTTTGCAGATGAGACTTTGACAGAGGAAGTAGAGATATCGCTCCCTGAGAATGTGATTGATGGATCTGCCCGTGCTCTTGTTTCAGTCCTGGGTAAACTGATGATTTCTCTTTGAGTGACTGGAGTGATTGTCTTTAAAATGTGCATCTTAACAGCTATTAACAGACTTTGATGTGTGGCGTTGCCCTGAAAGGATTTATGGACCGCTGTATTCATGGTTTTTACAAACAGCTCGACTAGTAAGGTTGAGAAGAGATCGATGAACCTTAGTCACCAACTCTTCTTAGGAAGATATTTCTCCTCAACTCTTTTCCAAGTTTTTAAGATGACTCTGACATTTCCCAAAGTTTTCTTATTTTATCTGGGATTTGTTGTTACAACTTACGACAAAATCAACAAACACTCAAGACTCAGAAGCTTACTTACACACTTCTAATTACTGAAATGATCATTTATTTTGCACATTTATAATAATCAAATCTCTCCGCTATAAGCCACAGTCTGTTTTGGGGGTCTCTCCGAGGGAAAAAAGGTTTAAACTAATTTGTGATGATTTCAAGTCATCAACGTGCAGTTTCTGTGCAGCTGTGTATCTGTGCGTTTTAGACTGGTATGTTGGTCGCACAGGTATACAGTATACGACACAGCAGACCTTTAAGATGACAAAGTTATTAAAGTGTGTCTTATACACAAAATTTGACGGTATGTTTTAAATGTAGTCCACTTTTATTTGAATCATGCAATGTTTGGTCTAACCTTAAAAATGTTAAATGATGAACAAACTAAGAACTTAGGTCACAATCTCTAAAATGACGTTGAAAAGAGATCAGGCAAAGTCAACAGTTATAACCTGCCTTTAGACGCAGATATTTATATGCCAATCTGCCACACGTTCAATCATTTCACAGACAAAAGTTTTAGCACAAATTAATCCTCAATATGTTTTGATTCTGAATAAATATGTTTCTCACTTCTGTTTCACTTTCACCCTCAGATTTCAGATCAAACGATTTCATTTCTCTTAATAAGCACTCAGTTGTGCCTAAAAGTCCTTTCGAGTGTTTGTAGATTTTCTTTTTAGCTGAGATTAAATCCCAGATAAAAAAAAATGTGTAAGTGTGTTTCTGAGTGAGGCCCAGTGTTGTTGATGTGCTCAACATTTAACCATTGACAGGTAAATTAACACAAGTCAGCATGTTTGCACCAAGAAATAAAGTCAGCGTTTTTGTTCAGGTGACATCCTGGGCCGAGCTCTGAAGAACCTGGACGGTCTGCTGCAGATGCCGTATGGATGCGGCGAGCAGAACATGGCGCTTCTGGCCCCGAACATCTACATCCTCCAATACCTGAAGAACACGCAGCAGCTGACCCCGGCCATCATGGAGAAGGCGGGCAACTTCCTGACCAGTGGTGTGTATCTGTTGTTTTCATATCAATGCAACAAGAAAAGAGAATTATTCTATCTCCTCCTTCTATCAACGTACCTCACTGTTTTTACTAACTTAGAATAAAGTACATGATGTGTTAAAAACTAAAGATTCCTGCAGGTAGGATAGTTATGCAGATGAAGTACAATGGTTGTCATAGTAACATCACATATAGACACCAATTGAGAAACACACCTAAACAAAAAAAAAAGTCTTGTTGTAAGAGAAACCATGGCTCATACTGAGAGACCTAATGAAAGGTAATGTGAGATTATAAACATATCCATGACATTTATTAAAAAAAACATCTTAAAAAAGATGATTTATTAAGATATCATCATTTATTTGATGCTAAACTTTGAATTCTGAATGTGTTTCAAAACAGGAAACAGCTATTCTATTAGAAAACTTGGACAGCAGGCCACACATGGATGATAAGTCCCACGATGCTTTGATTTAATCTTTACTGAAGTAAAACATGTGTAGAGCAGATTTAAACACCTGCTGGGCCCGGTTGTTCAAAGTTTAAAAAAGGGTTTTGTAATGGATTTAGATCAGGTGATCTAATCCTGTTTTAACCTGATCAAATCTAAAGTTGTGTTGTTTAAACCTTTGGGTGGGGTTGTGATAACATCGATCATCCTGATCCCAGCAGAGGGCTGATTCAGACTACAGGGGGAAATGTGAGAGATCACAACAAACGTTAGCATACAGTCTATAATCGTGCAACGGTAGCAGAATATAAACGTCAACACCGCCTTCAACTTGCTCACTGTGAATTCTCCTGAATATTTCCCGCTGTGTTCTCACATCAGCTCACACATAAAGCAAGTTTTTCTGAGTTTTGAACAAGTGTAATGTGAGTCTGTGTCATCATCTGTGATTGTTCTACAGGCTACCAGAGACAGCTGAACTACAAGCATGAGGGAGGAGCTTACAGCACATTTGGAAGCGGATCAGGGAACACTTGGTGAGAACATTACTGAATCCTATAAGTCCCTTGTTCTAATGACTTCTCTACAGAGAGACAGGAAATGTGAGGAGACAGTGGGGTATAACGTGCACCAAACAAAGGCAGGATGGGGAGTAAAGAGGTTCATTATCTGGAATAAACAGACACCCTGCAGCCAATCAAAATCAAGTATTCACTTAGATTACAGTGTAACTTTGTCCTCAGGCTGACGGCTTTCGTGCTGAGATCCTTCGCCAAAGCACAGTCTTTCGTCTTCATTGACCCAAAAAAGATTGCAGAGTCAAAGTCTTGGCTGGTGAGCAAACAACAGGAACATGGCTGTTTCCAAAAGTCGGGGAAACTCTTCAACAACAGAATGAAGGTAAACACAAACTGTGTAGAAATGACATAAGATGAAAATGGGTCAAATTCAAAATTAAAAAAATCTTTATCGGCATGGGAAACATGAAATGCCAGAAATTTATATTTTTTATAAACTTTTGTGTAATTGTCGTTGGACATCCCTGTCACAGTAAATACAAATCTCTGTTTGCTCTCTCTCTTCAGGGCGGCGTCTCTGATGAAGTGACTCTCAGTGCATACATCACTGCTGCCTTCTTGGAGATGAACTCATCCAGTAATGTGAGTAGAGACTTGTTCAAGGACAAACAGCTTTGTCGTTGTTTTCTTATTTCCATTATGAAGTGTGACTCCTGGAGTGAACTTTGTCCCCAGACATCGACTGACACACAGCACACCTGTGCTCTAACATCGATGAATGCCATGTCCTCATTAACTGGAAGCTGAGGCATGTTTTTCCTAAAAAGCGTAGAATAATATCCATCCAAGACCATGAGACTTGAGACACACACACACACACACACACACACGCACATGAATGTCACAGTGGGTCACCAGAATGACAAAAAGCAGTTTTACTTTGTTTACCTCACGTTCTAAAACACATCCTTTGTGAACTTATTCTCTGCAGGCTGACATGTGATTTGAATCAAGCAAACTTTTAATTTCTTCTTGACTTACCCATGAAAAGTATGTCTTTATATACTCCATATAAGAAACAGTTTTGTCATGCTCATTTAACCTCAGGTGTCGGTGCCTACAATCGTTTATTCTCAGCATGATAGCTCACCCATTTTACGTTGTGATCCTTCTTTGTGACCCAAACGGCCCATAGTTGGTCGGCCATTCCGGCATTTGACCAAATCCCAGATGGTCAGACTGTCACTGGCCTGTGTATTGTGTTTTTCTGCTGTTCTCCCTAATTAAAGCTGCAAACTCACTTCAGTCATTTAACGGTTAGAGTGCAGGAGGACTGTCAGCCAGATATTAGCATGTCTGTGGAGAGGGGCAGAAATGAGCAGTCAGAATCATTTTACACCGACCAGGAAAGAAACGATGGGATCAAGTGTTTGCATGGATATTGATCTGAATAACAAACAGCATTCAGAGTCTTCAGATTGGCCTTTTTAACCTGATCAGGCTTTATTCTGATTCTTAGAAGTGAATAAAAGCAATAGTCTCAGCTGTATCATTTATAACAGAACAACACCACAGCCCCTGAGCTGTTTGATCCCCTCACTCTGACGGCTCACTGGTACCATTCAGTGACACACAGAAGACTGTTAAAAATGTTTTAAAACATTAAAACTGTGATTGTTTTAACCCCTCATATTTGAATTCTTCATTTATTACAATGATTACTTCCTTATCACATGTTTTCTTTTTATCTTTGCAGGATCCTGTGGTGAAAAGCAGCCTGTCCTGCCTCAGGGAGTCCATCAGTGACCTCAGCAACACCTACGCCACCGCTCTGCTGGCGTACGTCTTCACCCTGGCAGGTGACATGGAGACCCGTGCTCACCTTCTGAGACACCTTGACACAGTTGCAATTCAAAAAGGTGAGTCGTCCTCCTCAAGGAAATCCCTCTGGTCTCGTTACTGTGACAGTAGCTCACCTCGTGCCTGTTTGTTCTGTTTGTGTTTTCAGGAGGTTACCTCCACTGGTCTCAGACAGCTGCAGACACCTCGTCCTCTCTGTCTGTGGAGATCAGCTCTTATGTGCTGCTGGCCAAACTCGGTGTCTCTTCTCCCACTGCTGAAGACCTGGGATACTCCACCCGCATCGTCAGATGGCTGACCACGAAGCAGAACTATTATGGAGGCTTCTCCTCCACACAGGTAACCCTCAAATAGAGTCTCTCTTTTAAAAAAGAGAACTATGTTGCCAACAATGTTATCAGAAAAGCCTGTGGCTGTTCAAGAATCTCTTTAAAATAAATAAATAAAATATAATAAAATAATCAAATGTTCCTGGTTGTAGGACACAGTGGTGGCTCTGCAGGCTTTGGCTCTCTACTCCACCCTGGTGTTCAGTCCAAGAGGTTCCAGCATGGTTGCTGTCCAGTCTCCCAGCATGCAGCTGTTCTTTGACGTGAACCAGGACAACAAGCTGCTCTACCAGGAGCAGGTGCTGAAGGGCGTGGCCGGAAAGTACAGCCTGCAGGTGAAGGGATCGGCGTGTGCTTCAGCACAGGTCAGTAAACGTGCTATTTGTGTTATTAGGAACAATTTGTTTCCACATGTTCACCTGGACCCTCAAGAGGATTCTATATTTTATTACTTAATTTGATGGTACCAAAGTTTCATTTGATTTGCTCTTATTCAAACAACTTCTAATCTGCACCATTTACCATCTTATATTCTTGTCTTGTTTGGGAGTAAATTTACATTTAAGGCAAAATACTGTTCTTGGACATTACATGTGAAACATTCAAGAGCACACAAGTTTATGAATGAAGTCTAAAGTACGAGTACATATTGTTCTTACATTACAACATTTCACACTTGATCCATTTAAAGGCATGTGAGTTTTTTGTGTTGTTGGGGTTGTATCAAGTCAACTTTGGTTATATTCTTTAATAATTATATTCAATTATTAATAATATAAATAAAATATCATTAAACTATGTTTAATCTCGTTTTGGGGCACCACCCTGTACTCAGGAAAATATAACCAAAATATCACTCAAATCAGTCTCAAATTAGTTTTTTAATTACTAATATTATTAATAATGAATAACTATATTTAATAAATTGAAGGCGTGAAATCCGTACACAAAGCCTTCGCACCCAGCTTATATCACAATGCAAATACACCAGTAATCACAAACAACTGCTCTCTTAAATTATAACAGAATTTATTTAAACAAAGCAACATCAATAAAAATCAATGAACTTACTCAAACAAATAACTATTATAAACTAATCTAAGCAACAAACATTATCAAGCAAACCTTGTGAATGAGGTGTAAATGTGTGTGTGTGTGTGTGTGTGTGTGTGTGTGTGTGTGTGTGTGTGTGTGTGTGTGTGTATGTAGATGAGAGAGAGAGAGAAAAAAAGAGAGAAAGAAAACAAGATGGTGGAGAGAGACAATGCACCATGTGGCTTCGTCACATGGTGACAAAATGGTGGACAACAAAGGAAGCCGTGTGGCTACCTTTTGAAATAGTTTGAGCTCTCTGAGCTGAGTTCAGTAACTGTTACTTAAACACCAGAAAGCCAGTGGCCGGACTTTGATTCAACGGCGGGTACACTGGTCTTTCTGATTGTGAAAGCCGTTGACTGAAGGTAAACTAGCATAGCATTACACACATAGGTGAACACAGCAGTTCATCACAATAAAACAAATGCAGCAGCTTACAACAGATAATAAACAGAATGTGACGTCTCGTCAACAATGATGCATAATTATCAGTGGTTATAAAAGAAACATAACTATTTCTGAAACTATTTCTGCCCAGACCAAAGCTCTTACTTGGGGTAACTCCTGGTGATCATTGCAAAGTTGGTTAGATCGTCACTCTGTTGAATGTTGAATCATCAGATTCAGGCAGGTTTCCTTCGTGGCAGATGTAGGAGGAGGGTAGCGGGATTCAGATCTTCGACCAGAGCGCTGCTCTATAGGGTCTTCTGGTTGCAGGAGCCGAGTTCTTTATGTGTCCTTGTGGATTCAGGGATCAGTGGGCTTCCTTCAGCGCTCCTGTCCAGTTGCGTTCAATGACGTCTTACGAAAACTCAAAGAAAAGAAACTCTTCTTTTTGCTCGAAACTGATAGCATCTGATTGCGCCCAAAACTCCTAAAAATATGCCGTGGAAGTAGTCAGCTGAATCCTCTGATGCTTGAATTCAGCATGTGAAGACCTACCTATACTGAGCAACCTCAGCTCTGGAGTTTAACCTATGTAAGTCAAGAAGAGGAAAGGCTTTGTCTCGAATGCTGGAGTCCATCTTGTTGTAGAGGGTATCCTCTGATGTCGGCAGACAACACTTGAAGAGAAGGAAGCAATGCCTGGTGATTGCTTTTAAAGACTGGAGCTGCCTGTGGGTTTACCTCAGGCCTCCTCCAATGAGGATAGAGAATTCAGAAACCCCCAACCCCCCCACTTTTCACACATATTTGTTAGTTTCTGTTGGGGGGTTGCTGGGCTAAGACCCCTTTGTTTAGTTGCCTTCAAAATAACTTTAGTCAGGCTCGAGACTGTGATATAGGCCTGAGTCCTTTGTCCCAACCACATGGCTGAGGCCCAACAGTGTGTTAGAACAAGTCAAAGGGAAAATATCTTTTCTGATATTTGAAATGAGTGTCTCACAGTAACAGCGTCCGGTGTAAATCAGTAAACATTTGGCTTTTAAAAGCTGCAAAGACAAAACTTCAGTCAAAATCAGGTGAGAAGAGTTGAAGATTGTTGTGAACTTGTTTTCCAGATTTCTCTTCACTACAACATCCCAACTCCTACTGATGTCAGCACATTGATGGTGGATGTTCAACCAGAAGCTGACTGTGCCGGCGCCTCTAACAGACGCAGGCTTTCCCTGAAATTCAAGAGCTTGTAAGTTCAATTTAAACACAAACTGGGGCCAATTTTCCCTCCAAATAATTGCTTAATGGATCATTCAAATACATGCAAAAAGCACAGGCGCACAGTTAGAGAAGGATTTAAGACTTGTTGTGTGTTAGTGTGAACTAGACGATGTCTTTTTGACTCATTTGCATTTGCACAAGAATTATCTGACAAAACCTATAATATGTGAAAACGTCAATCTAGTCACCTCTTTGTTATCAGGCTATTACCCAATAACTGTTGTGTGAAGGAGCTTGTAATAACAGTGCATGGAGTTCAGGATAAGGCCCTGTGAGGGATATTCTTTTTAAGTAACTAGTTTACTGCTGTGTACAGATACAGTGGAGAGGAGAGCACTACAAACATGGTGATCCTGGATATCAAAATGCTCTCTGGATTTGTCCCAGACCCAGAGTCTTTGAAGAAGGTCAGTTAATACCTCATTGTTGACCAGAGTGATGATGATGTCATCATGATGGTGATGAAATCCTGTTGTCTCCTCACAGCTCAAACGTGCCCTGCTGGTGGATCGTGTGGAAGAAAAGAAAGATCACGTTATGGTTTACTTTAAGGAGGTGAGAGGAGTCAAAGTGAGAAATAATAATACTTAATGTTGTGCAGATTAGTTTCTAACAACATTGTCTGTTTTTTCCTTGTAGTTGCAGAAAGACATCCCCATCAATCATGAATTAGGGCTCATACAGGAGCTCCCAGTGCAGAACCTGAAGCCAGCTGTGGTCAAGATCTACGACTACTACCAGCCAAGTAAGCCAGATAGGCATACACCCGAACCCTGAATCGTTCTGCTAAACACCAAAGCCTTTGTCTTTAAAGTACCTTCAAATCTGTAATGGAGTCTGAAAAGTCACTTCTGTTCGAGGTGGGATTGGTTATCTCAAAGCCAGAGGTAGCCAGAGTCTTGCTAGTATAATACAGCTGTCTGCTTCAGTAAAATAAAAGTAAGCATCTAGCATGCAGACCTGTTTAGGCATTAGGAGAAATAGGGTGCTCGGTCAAATTTGCAGAAACATTGCAGAGATGAGCCAAAATTGCAAGGTGCTTCCCTCCACAATCTCTTATTGCAACAACAACAAAAACAACATGTCTGTGTTTAGTTTGCTCATTCATTTGTCTTCTGCTTTTGATTGGTTTCTTCTTTTTTCCTCTCAGGTGACCAGGTTGAGACTCAGTACATCTACCCTTGCGTTGCAGGTAACAATGTGTGGGAGAGTGGATTTCTTTCCAAACATTAAGTTGTTAGATTTTTATGCCAGGGAGCTTAATCTTTAGTTGTTTTCACACATGCATTCTGAAGAATTTCTAGAAAATTTCAGACAGGCTGAACCCCAAAATCTTCCAGAGTTGGTTGTTCACACATGCATACAGTCTATGGTCCTGTGCTGGTTGCAGGATGTACATGTCATCGCCCCCTCCTGCTCGCTGGCTGTGAATTTTCTGATTATGTCCTGCTGCGTTCAGCTCACCCAGCAGTAAAGTTACTAAGGGGGCTAGTAGGAAAAAGTCTGAGTAATGTCTCCTATCAATTAGTCCTTTAGAAGAAAACATCTGAAAAAATGGAGCCCAGGTTTAAAAAAAAGAGTACATACATGTGTGAAGAAACAAACAAAAAAAAGTGACTCATTTTCATTTTGCTTTTCATTTGCAGCCTGAACACTGATGTTGTCTCGATGCTCCCAGTAAGATTCTAAATAAACCTCCATTTTATTCCAACTCACGCGTGGATTTGTGTTATTTTCATGTCTGCTTAAGTGTGTTTATTTTGTTATACCAGCATTTATTTATTTAACCCTAACCCTAACCCTAAACCTGCCGTGCTAAATACTTCTCATAATTCAAACAAACTGCTCCCACTGTGATACACAGGTGGCGATCTGCGTAGCTCTGTAGAGCACAATGAACTCTCAGCGAGCATGGCGTATCCTGAAAGGGTCGTATTATCACTCTTAGATTTGACTGACTGGGTGGAACAGAATACCGAATCGATTTCAACCTCACTCAGACCAACACCACAGTCTAACGTGAATCGAGCCATCCTTTTTTATTTTAAATTGTACTTCATTAAACATTTCTTGAAAATGTACAAATGTACAAAAGAGATACAAAATATGGCATCATTAACATCTGACATTCTATACAGAAATGCAGAGGGAAACAGCTGTCATGTAAATAATTAGTACTTAATTTTAAAATATAGAAATGAAATTGTCATGAGTTCTGGTTTAGTTTTGTGTTGTTGTTAATTTTAGTGTTAAGCTTTAAATAACTGTTTTATTATCCAATTGTATTCTTTTGTTTCTCTTTTCACTGTGTGTGCACTTCCTTAGTCTTGTCTTTGGTGTTTCCTGTGTTATTTTGTATTTCTTGCTTCCTCACTTTGGCTGTTTTTCAAAACCGCATACTATACTACTAGTACATACTGATTTGGCCAAAATGCAGTATGCAGTATGCGAACAACTGCAAGATCCACAGTATGCCAAAAATAGCAGGATGTCATACTGATTCGGGAAAAATGTACAGTATGCATTGGACCATTGGTCTGCTTTGTAGAATGTACAGTGCATGTGCCACAGCTGGACCAGCAGCTGCAGTTACAGGGTCCTTGGCTTGCTCTTCATATTATTCACAGCTGAGTAAAAGTTAAACCTGCATGTCTGAAAAGTATAATACAACTTTAATAGCATGCCAATCATATTTCAACTCAGGGCATTGTGTATAAATGACAGACTATATGAGAGATTGTAGACTTGTTTTATTTTAATTATGTTAATTACCTCCAGATGGGCTGTTTTTTACTTCCGCATTGCAGGACCGGAAACCAGTTTAACCGTGCCAAGCATACTGCAAAATAACCGATGACTGGCAGTCATACTACATACTACTGTCTAAATCAGTATACAGTATATACTGCATACTGATTTAGACAGTAGTATGTAGTACGCGGTTTCTAAAACAGCCTTTGTCTGGTTTCCCTCCACTTTGATCGCCCTGATTTTCTTCACCTGTTTCTGATTACCCCTGTGTCTACAAAGGATGCATTCGACTTGTCCCTCCTATCCACTTTACCTTAACCCCGGGGAAAACGTTATGAGGTTAAGGAGAGATGTTAGGAAAGTTCCTAAAAGACTTAGGGAAAGGAGATTGCGTTGCTCTGACCACATTTCCACTAAGCAATGTTATTAAAAACGACGGGCCGGCGGAGGCTAATGACGTGGGTCTGCCGTGGTGAAAAACTAAAAGTGAATCTAAAAAACTTTCCCCTGTGCCTTCTTACCAGTGAAATAATCCTAATTACCAAAAATAATTTAAATAAAAGGCCCATAGGCTACGAGTAACAAAAGTGAAACCATCACCTTCCTGTCCACTCAGAAATCAACATCAAAATAAATATGATTGTATGAAATTAATTGTTACATTAATGCAAGATATACATAATGTTTGAAGCATAAAAATGTACAACTGCTCAAAACATTCTGAAGTGAATGAAACATGTTGAATAAAACATCTGGCTCAAAATGTCCCTTTGATGATCTGTGTCACTTTACGATCATCGTTAATGTTCATGAACGGTCGGATGCAGGACTCGCTTTAAATGTTGTGGCTGAAAGGAATTGTGGGGCGGCATATCTCATCTCCTTTGGTAAAGGATGGTCCAGTGTATCCTATGCTAAAGGAGGTTATAAAGGAAGCATTGACCCACCTTTCCTTTGCTTTTAGAGAATTCGGACGGCTCTTATCATGGCCGCCACTTCAATGCTTCTGGGTCATCTCACTCAGTTAGGAACCTTCCTAAGCAAAAATGACAATTCGAATGCACCCTCAGTTTCCTTCCCTCTTGTTATCAGCTCTTCATATGTCAACCCTTCTTTGTATCTCCTGGTCCAAATCTCTGTGTCTTTTAGTTTCTCCCTGTGTTTGGACTTTTTGTTGAACATTACTTTTTGGACTTTGGACTTTTGGACTCTTTAGAAAGTAAGTTTTGGTTTTGTCTTTTATGTTTGAAATAAATACATTTCTTTACTACAATTGGGTCCAGTTCCCTGTTTTCCATCCATGACAGAACAAACTGACCAAACAATGGACCCAGCAGAAGGATTATTTTCTTTTGAATTATGTGAGGTTACTTATAATTCCTCCTTATTAAAAATGCTTGCTCTAGCAAGAACAGAGAGGCAGCCATGTCCACGGCTCAAAAGGAAATTATCTGAAGACCGTGGCTCAGACACTTACTCCCTGAGTCTAGAGTCACTAGAGTCTTTTACTCTTCACCTGCTTTCTAGTCATATGCCTCTGAGCCTGTTCTTCATCAGCACGCACCTTCATCAATAAAGCATTCGAAGTTGAACAGAACTCGTCTCCATGTTCTGTATTCTCGGTCCAGCGCCCCAGAGTCTTTGCTGTCTTTATGTCATGATTTGGTCTGATTTGGTTTTATATTATGTAGATTATCAGAGTTTTATTTGGTCTCCTTCTTACCTAGTGTTTGTTTCCCTTGTGTGTTTCCTAGTTTAGTCTTTAGTGTCTCCCTTTTTTTTCTTATCCTAGTGTTCCTTTATGTTTTAGTGTTTTGTTACATTCTTGAGTTCTGTGTCTTCAGTGTTTCATGATTTGTTTTGTAGTTGTCCCCAGACTTTGTCTTGTGTCGTGTGTGTTTTCCCTCCAGTTCTGATTGCCCTCATTGTCTTCACCTTTGTCGTTTGTCTCACCTGTGTTTGATTACCCCATATCTATTTAGTCTCTTAATTAACAACAAAAAATGTAACAAATGTATTCATTATGATAAAGCCTTTTCCCCTCTATCTAAATAATGATTTCACTATTTAAATGCGTCTTTATTGGTGTATTTTACTTTATAATACTGTCTTTAATTTGTACTTTCCTGGATGTACAGTGTTATTTTATTGTTGAATCTGTTTTTTAACTTGATTTACATTGTGATATTGTTTATTGTATACCTGACTGTGTATGTGCATTACTCTTCTTGAATAAAGCTAAACAAAAAAAACAAAAAAAGGAGGATGGATAAGGCCGGCTCGGGTACAACACTTTTCAAAAGACTCCAAATGGTATATGTGGAACAAATATCTGCCTACTGCTCGAATCTACTGAACAGTAGATACTTAAAGTATACAGCACAGATAGGAGGTACTGTCTACTGTCTACTGACAGATTGTGTTGGCACTTTGAAATTCAGATGCACCCTCAGTGTTCCTTCCCTCTTTTTGTCAGTTGATTTGACTTTCTAGATGTTTGTTTTCTTTGTAGTTGCTCCCTGGGATTGCTCGTGGTTCCCTGTGATTATTTTTAGTTGGTCTTTTTGAAAAGCAAGCCTTGTTTTTTTAGTTTTGCCTTTTTGTTTAAATAAATAATTTTGGTTTGGTTCTGCACTTTGGGTCCAGTTCCTGCTTTTTACATATCTTGATAGAAAAGACAATGACTTAAAAGTGCAATTAATGAGGGCTGAACTGAAAGTAATAAAAAGAAAAACTAGAAGAATAGAAGAGAAATGATGAAACTAAAATAAACAATGAATCAAATATACAAGGGCATGTAATATTATGCCAGTTTTCTAATTCAGTGGGAAAGTTTCTCAAAATATAATATACTGCTTGGGCAATTTTTCCTTTAACCAATTTTAAGGACTTCAGATATAATTTAAATTCATTCAAAAAAGAGACAAAATTTGGGGGATGACTTTAAAAATCTATTTTTGTGTATGAAGAATTTTGGTAGGCAGAATCACATTAAGGCAGAGTTCATCATTTTTGTTGTTGAAGATTATACCATATGTAACATCATCTCTGGAGATAGAAGAGGGAAGCGGTGAGACGTCCTCTGCAATCAATTTGTGGATATCAACCCAGAACGCATGAGTCACATTACATGAGTAAAATACATGGTCCCTGGTTTCTATGTCATTTTCACAAAATGAACAAAATTTATCATCAATATTAAAGTGCAGCCTAATTAAGTTGAGTTGACTTGAGTTTGAGATACATAGATCTAAGTTTGTTTATAGAATTTTCATCAAATTTATGTTAACTGTCATTTCCGTTTTGTTTTCCTGGGAATTATTTTTTTTGGATTGAAAGTGGAGGCAGTTGCGGTTGAATAGTCTGATATTCCATTATAATTTTTCTTCAGGAACACAAATTCTCGAGGAAGTGCTTTTTGTAGTTCATCAAAATCTGCTTTCAATGGGTTGAAGTTGTGTTTAGTGCAGAATTGTTCATAATCCAATAAATGACCACTGTCATCCATTACTGGGAGCATCGAGACAACAGTAGATGTCGCCCTTGAGCACCAGCATGAAACCAAAACACCTCAAGCTGCATTGTTGTGTTAGCATGCTAATGCTAGCGCTCTTTAGTTTGCTCGTAGCCTCACATTGCATGTAAACTTACACAAAACCATGATCTAAAAACGCTTGTGTGACATTCAAAAAAGCAGTGAGTACAGTATGTTATTCTTCTTTCCTCTATTCCCTCAATTAAACAGCTTTTATACACGAGGGGATGAGCCGGCGGCCGTCACGTCCATGTAAACAATAGACTCTTTGAGCCGCTGTGCAACGGACCCACGGACGACTGTTGGACCGCTGTGTTTTCTTCACACACTCTCGTCATCAACTCCGACCAGACCTGCTACGGCGGTTATCGTGGGCCACCGGCATTCCTGATCCAAAAGAACTCGACGGGGAACCTTGGTACCATTCGGCGGAGTTCAATTGAACACTACGCATCAGTAAGGAAGCGTTATGATTATGAAATTGGGGTGTTGAGTCAAGCTTGTCGTATACGAATCAAAGCCTCAAAGTCAACTTTCATCAAATTTATTAAGTCCCTTTTATTTTCTTTCTCAAGTCCCTCAAACAATATCGCTTTTAACTCCAACTCCAACTCCAACTCTAACATAAGGACTTCACCATTTCAACTTAGAAACAATACATAACAGTGTTATTATTTACGTTGTGGCGTCAGTATCACTGTCATAATTATATTCTTTGCCTATTTACTTCCTTTATACATCTTTTGTTCACCATTTTTCTTTATTAAACTTCACATAAAATTTCAGTGTGTAATTTTATGGTTTTACTGCTTGAGAATTCACCCCAATGATATGAGACAGATTTATAGATTAATTAATTACTACAGGTAATATTAATTTCCTTACTTAATAAGGATGGTGCCCCGAGTTATATATTAAAGTAGTTTAATCCGCAACACTATTTTCCGGATTAATTGCAAAAAGGACACTACAGAACATATCCAAACATACCAGCCATAATAAAGGCAAAACACATTCCTCACATGTACAACATGTCCTTACATGAACTCACAACAGCAGCTGTTGCTATAAAACCTGTTTCTCCAGTTTACTCACAGTGGCATCATTTACCTGTATAAGCACAGGTATTCAGGATGTGGCGTAAGGCAAGGCAAGTTCATTTATGTTGCACATTTCAACAACAAGGCAATTCAAAGTGATTCACAGAAGTCATCAAAAGCATCATGACAGAGGAAAGAAAAGAAACATTAAAATAGGAAATTTAAAAATCACTGAAATTATTAAATCTGAAAATATGTTCAAATAAAAATAATTCAAATTCAATTAATTGAAATAAATAAAGTAAAAATGTAAAAAGAGTTAAAAGTTACAGTGCAGAGTTAAAGTTTAAAATCTTATTAAAATAGTTTAATGAAAGGCAGCTGTAAACAGATGTGTCTTCAACCTCGATTTAAAAGAGTTGAGAGTTTCAGCACACCTGCAGTTTTCTGCGAATTGTAAAGTCGGTATTTAAAAGCTTTAAAACCCCTGACTCATACACGTTTGACTCCGCCCATCTAATCCAACCTCGTTTTAAGAAAAGTCAATGTTTACTCACAGTGGCATCATTTGCCTGTAGAGAAGCACGCAGAAAAGCTCACATTGGTTGACAGGAGAGTTACCCACCATGGAGAGAGGAACAAATAGGAGAGATTTTCCTTTTGAGTTTGTAGTGGGTCGCCACCTGAAGTTGATGGACCTGAAAAAAGAAGCTCCGAGGTGGGGTCACCTCAAAAAAAGCAACATCCCTCCTTACCCCCGGCCTGAGTTTCATGTGTCTCGTCTGATTCATGTCACAAACCAAACGGCATTACAGGGCATCAGGGAGATGAAGGGCTTCATGATACCTGAGGAAATCAGGAAGAAAGGGATGTCCTTGAACCCCTCCAGCGGCTCTCTGCTGTGGTGGAGTCTGGCTGTGGGTCCAGAGGAGGTGGCGTCAGCTGAAAGGAGGCTCCTGGAGACCACCTACCCGGACCGGACCGAGAAGCAGATCCAGGCCCAGCAGAGCTTCCTGAAGAAGTTTGCCTCCTCCCCGGCCTTCAACACAGACAGATCCAAACTCGGTTCATACCGCTTCACCTTCGGCCTGGAGGAGGTCCTGAGGGCCTACAGCGACCAGGTAACCCACACCCTCACCCCCATCCAGACCAGTCCGGACAGGGTTTAAAGAAAGCAGAGGTCAGGGTACTAAAATATCATCAATGTTCCCAACCACAAAGACAAAATACTGAAGTCATTTCTAATGGCCTCAGGTTGAAGAGAAACAAGAAACACATTTATCAAGGATTTATAAAGTAGTGAGTCTCTCTCTTCAACTGTCTGAGTCTGATTCAGGGACACTTCATTCAAATATGGAACCATTCAATTAAATCTGATACACATTTATAATCTGAATGAACCAAAGTTGTTTTTTTACTTCATAGAACCATGACAAAAGTTACAGCCAGTTTGATATTTCAATAAGCATGTCCTTGTATTTATAACTTTTTCAATAGTCTCTCTCTCTCTCTCTGAGATGGCGGAGTGAGTGTGGAGCTGAGAGCGTTTTTTTGCAAACTTTACTTAAGCTTAATTTTGTTTGTTAATGTTTTGTGTTCAGTTCTTGTTTGTTAGAACAGTGTAAATTACAAGTGTGTAGGTTACGTGTAAGACGGTTTGTGGTGTGTGTGTGTGTGTGTGTGTGTGTGTGTGTGTGTGTGTGTGTGTGTGTGTGTGTGTGTGTGTGTGTGTGTGTGTGTGTGTGTGTGTGTGTGTGTGTGTGTGTGTGTGTGTGTGTGTGTGTGTGTGTGTGTGTGTGTGTGTTAACTTGGCACCATGCCAGAAGCTGAAGCTACAGCTGAGTTTGAACGGCTGTCTCACTGACATGGCATCACGTTGGTGCCCTCGGTGCAGTGCAGTGTGGAGGAAGCCGGGCTGGCTGTGGGGAAAGTGGTGGGCTGTCAGGCTGTGAAATCGGCCTCCAGAATGAACGGGGCTATTGTCATGTCGGTGAGGTGGTAGAGAAAGGTGTTGTCATCCATGATACATTTACTTCTGTTCCCCCCCTCGTTAACCCATCCACTAAAATTGTTATTTCCAATGCCGCCTTTTTATAAAAAATGAGATGCTCATGAAAGAGTTGTCACGGTATGGACAAATTGTTTTGCAGATTAAAATGGTGTCACTCGGCTGTAAGTCACCAAAGTTGAAACATGTTGTGTGTCACCGTAGACAGTTTCACATCCTAAAAGATTCTACTCGTGATCTGAACTTGTCTTTTTCTTTTAATGTAGAAGGGTTTAATTAGTTATAGCTATTAGCTATATGGTGTTTGTCTCATCGGACACTATGAAGTGTTTTGGCTGCGGAGGGGAAGGACACTTGATCCGATCTTGCCCGGAGAAGAATGGAGGGCAGAAGCCGGTGTTGTATGTTGTCTGGTTCCCACATTATCTGGTTATCGAATGGACCCGACAGCAGATGTTTCTGACTTTGGAGAGGAAACGTAGCTGACCTAGCGAATGCCTGTCTGATTATAATTGCACTGATTTCAAGTCGCATTGTATATCTACTGCTGCAGATATGATTGTATGAGTGAGCACTACATCCCAGCCACCTAAGAAAAATACAAAATAAAGAAAATATAATCCATGTTCATGATCGTGCAGCACTGGATTCGATCTCACTAAAACAAAATTAACACCTAATCACCTATGCCTTGCTTTACAGCATGCGCCACCTGAACAGTGGAAATTCATCAAATCCATTACGTATTCGTTTATGATGTCAGCATCCTGGTCACATTTTAGTTTGGATGCTCCTACAACAACTGGTTACCTCGGTTAATCTTCAAATACCCGCACATATAGGCCTGTAAAGGTTTTTTCGAGGCTACGGCCTTACGGACCACAACATAACAGACCTCTACACCACTACCCATTTTGACAAATAAATACTTTGAAACAGTGACGATCTACTTCAAAATAACTGCAAACACTGAGCCACTGGTTGATTCACATGACAGGAGACTGCTTGGTTGATCTTAGAAAAGCAACCTAAACATTTCTATTGCCATGCTTTTCAAATGTAAATATCCACGGTGACACAAAGACTCACAGTACGGAGCAAAAGTAGACTCAGAGGGAATGTTATAATTCAGTCCTTTCATCCAGGCAGGTAAGGCAATAATAAACAAATCCAGAGGGCTAGGCAAGGCAAGGTCAAAACAGCAGCGATGGTCATACACGAGGATCAACAATAATTATAATGCTGGGACGAGGGTATACAGAGAACGCCACAAACTGGCAACAGGAGGGAGAACACACAGGTATTAAATACACAGACAATCAGGGACCAACGAGACACAGGTGAGGGTAATCAGGGCGGAGCTGACACACAAGGCAGGGACAAGAGGGGCAGGATCTGAAAGACAGAGACAAGGGTGAATACCAAAACACAACAAAACCCAGGAAATAATATTAAAAATTGCAAAACACAAAACAAAACCTAATGCAGACTGAAACCCTTGTCACACGGCCACTTATGATTGTATAAGTGGGCATTATACAAGCCACTTGCGAGAAAATAAGATAAAATGTATGCATGATCGCGTCGAGTTGGCTTTGACCTCACCAGAGAAAAATTGTGTGTAAATAAATGCAAGCAATGTGATGTAGGCCTAGCACACTTTAATTTTTTGAGAAGTGACTTTATGCGTGCGGGTAGGCTATGTGAAGAGAAACCGAGGTAACCAGTAGTTGTAGGAGCAGCCAAATTAAAATGTGACCAGGATGCTGACATCATGTAGGAATACGTAATGGATTTGATGAATATACACCGTTCAGGTGGAGCACGCTGTAAAGCAGGACATAGTTGATTGTTTGTTAACTTTGTTTTAGTGAGATCGAATCCAGCTCCGCGTGATCATGAACATGGATTATATTTTCTTTATTTTGTATTTTTCTTAGGTCGCTGGGATGTAGTGCTCACTTATACAACTATATTTACCGCAGTAGATATAAAATGCGACTTGGAATCACTTAAATTATAACCTTAATCATTCAGGCATTCGCCAGGTCAGCTACGTTTCCTCTCGGTGATTGTAACATCTGCTGTCGTCATGACAAACCTTTGACGTTTGTAAACAAAGGTAACCAGTTAAACTGAAAACCAGTTTAGTTACAACACCGACTACTGCCGGCCCCTCCCCTGCCTCCGGCGGGGTGCCTCCACAGGCTTCCCGGTCCGGGGCTGGTACTGGCGGGGAACCGTCACGGCCAGCCTGGCCCGAAGCTGCTGCTCGGCTGCTGCTCTCTCTCTCTCTCTCTATCTCTCTCTCCCTCTCTCTCCCTCTCTCTCTTGTGTGTTTTTTTTCTGTGTACACTGAGGATTTAAATCTGTTTTCCCGTCTCTAGTTTTGTGGTCGAGCAAAACCCGTCATGCGAGTGCTGAGGACCGAACTGTACAGACAGGAATTTATTCACGTTGTGGTGGTCCACGACCCAGCCCAGCACCTGTACAATAACCATCCATTACTGACAGACGACCCAGACTCTGTCTGCACTTACAGAGATGGCCACTTCCTGTGGAGGTCTGAGGCCATGTGTAAGACGCACAGGTAAGCAGCCGTCTGAGTGACTGACCTTTGATAATATTAACTTTATATTTATAATAAAAATAATATTTATATATTTAGACATAGTGGACTCTTACCCCCAATTCACACGTACTCTGTACGCGCCGTGGTCTGTCAGTGCCACGGTTTTGCTCCGTCAGACGGCTCACGCCCATTCACACTGGATCCGTTTCAGGGACATCAGCGCAGCGGAGCACACCCATGACACATCACAGGACAACTACAAGATCCCGCGGGAATTAAGAGAAAAATATCTTTCTGAGGATGCATTGTTGGCACGTGCCGGAGACGGACCGCAGCGCGCCCTGTGTGAACACAATGATTGACTAGACTAGAGTGGCAGCTAAGTACAACGTAGTGACAGACCGCGGCACGCACGGAGTATATGTGAATTGGCAGTTATAAGTACCTGGGTGTTCACCTGAACAATAAGCTGGACTGGACTGTTAACACCCAAGCTCTCTACAAGAAAGGCTTTGCTGCTGTAACAATGTAAATTTCCCCGTTGTGGGATAAATAAAGGATTATCTTATCTTATCTTATCTTAAAACACAGGTTTACAAAGTGCTTTGACAAACAGCAAAGGCAAAAACAAGAAAAAAGCAAACCAAATACAAAAGAACAAAACAATACTACAGAAAAGAAGATACCCAACAGACATATGTAACCTGTCCATTATAATCAGACAAGACAAGAACCCAACAACACGGGCTGAGACCAAGAGGACCAAAGTTTTAAAAACATGTAAGAAACTAAAAAAGCTAAAAGCAAATACAAATAGATAACAGCAATAAGAAGGTAAGAGCAGTAAAATAAATAGAACAGCTTAGTTGAGTTGTGGTGTCTCTGAACACTTCATTCTAGAGGTGTAATGGGGGACGAAGTCATCCCCCTCTGTACCGTCTTCACAAGTAGTAACAGAGGCGTTACAGAGGAGAGACGGGATCAGCTGAACCAGCGGGGGAGAACAGTAGAGACAGACTAATGAATCAGCCAGCCGATAATATCGTATCCAGTGACTATCGGTATTGGCTAATCTTAATGGCAGATATGTGCCGATATTACTCGATTTATTCACCATTCAAATAACATTTCATTTGAGTTTCTGAGAAAGTCTGAGACACATAAGCCCTTCCAGAGAGGGGCGTGGTCAGACACAGCTCATTTACATATTTAAAGGTACAGACACAGAAACAGCCTGTTCTGAGCAGGGCTGAAATAGAGGGGTTTATAGGCATGATCAAATACAGGATCAGAGTGGATTTAGAACTAGAAACTTCACACACATGTTTTGAGGAGCTCTGAGACTTATTTACACTGATTGAAGAGGAGGAGAATATGTGACCTTAAGTACTAACTAAGGTTAATTCATACTTTATTTTTCTGTGTATTTTTCAGCTATCAGTTGGTCCGTAGAGACGATGAAATGCAGTTGGGAGCGGAGCCCTCAGGGTCTACAGAGTTCTATGTTTGGGATAATGTTGCCGTCGCTCTGCATGTGGATGACCAGGTACCTTCACTGCTCTAACGATAAAGTTATTTTGTTTCAAGTTCTACTCCTTACGGTGGCCCTGAAGGTCAAAACACAACAGTATTTCAGAAAACACAACACTTCCCTTATTTCCTGCGCGTCCGGTCACTTCATCGAGCTGACTGGCTCGTCTGCCGCTGACACACAAGACAGTGATTTCTGCTGAGTCATATCTTTTACAGACACATGTTGACTGGATACTTTGGGGTCAGGATTTTAGCGTTGTGGTTTCTGTTTGTAGTACATTTATTCTACTGACCGATGACTGATGAGGTTTCAGCAGGCTTTGGTGCTTTCAGGAGAAATGGTCTGTATGGAGAGTAAAAGTTGGCTGAACACAATCCACTAATGACATCCTGACTCTTATCGGCGATACTCTGACAACGATTGCTTTCTCTCTTCAAAAAGATTTCTTCATGAGAGAGCAGCGAACAATCTGTTCTATATCAAACATTTTCACTTTAGACTCTAATCTGTGGAAGCGGTGTCACAAAGTCTTAGCTGGAAGTTGTTTGTGGCTAACCTGGTTCAACGTCACTCCCAGAGACAGACACAGTCCTCAGACCATTTTGCGACTGGTTCATGTCAAACCACAACCAACCAATGAGCATCATGGGCAGGACTTAACTCTTCATCATGCTTTGTGTCAGAACTAAAGAGGAGTAACAACAGCTCTTACTTCACCAAGCTGAACCTTTAAAACCTCAACAGAACTAGCTTGGGGTGTCTTGTCCTGCCCCTGTTTTAAACACTCTGCTCTGTCCTCCTGTTTCAGGTGCTGAAATTTGATGTGGATCGACTGAGAGAGAGGCTGACATTCTGTGATCATGATTACCCTCCGATCGAAAAGAACATCCCTTTTGATTCCTTCGAGGACGCAGAACAGGTTGTGAAGAAGTTATGGCCCGACTATCCTTCAGCACTGAAGAGAGATGAAGGTGTTTGAATTGATGATGGAGACGGTCAGGAATAGAGGGCCCCTTGAAAGTTGATTACAACCAGAGCCCAAACCGACCCTGCACAACTCCATTATGAAGAAACAACACTTAAAGCTTAAATAACTGTAACTTGTGTGAACTGACGACTTTATACACTCTATAACTATATAACTATAAGTGATTCTTTAAACTATATGTGATTAAAGCGCCTCTCTGGAGCGTTTAAAGCATGTAGCAGATTGTTTAATTATGATTTATTTTAGATTCAATCAGCCCTCATGACATTGCGATCTTTTAACCCAATCACAGATTTTAAGAATCCTTCAGATTGTAATTTATTTCACTTTATATCTTGTAACAGTCTCTGACTCTGTTTTATTTGAAACTGTCATAAAGAGTTTCTAGCAAACAGACGAATGTCCTCCATGAGAAATGATCTAAAGGGTTAGGGTTATGTGTTGGTTAGATTTTTCAGATTCAGACACACTTTGTATTCCTTTTGCCGACATGACAATAACAATTATTCCCCCTGTTTTTATTTAACCATCCTTCTTCTAAAGCTGAAAATGCTCCAACTACTGTTGGAAATGTGTATCTGTTGTTAATGGGTCGTTGCTGTGTGAAATCTGGTACCAGTAATTTAATTAATTAATTTAAGACAACGAAGAAGAGAGTATTTATTCATCATTTATTTATTTACACTTTCCACAACATGTTCTCCCCCAAGGTTCAAATGGTTTCAGTTTGGATGAACGCAGAAGATCTTATTTTGATTGTGATGAGAGGATCTCTGAGATTGTAATGCAAGACAAATTTTGTGCAAACGGACAATAAAGTGTTATCTTATCTTATCTTAGTTTTTTCCCTCGTGTTCCTCTGTTATAACTTACATGTAGGAGCTCAAATACACCACATCTGTCCTTTGGTTGCAGGTTTGAAGAATTAAAGCTTTCTCTGTCTCTGTTTTTTTGGGGGGACTTTGTTAACCGCTTGCAACAAACCTTTTTAAGTTTAGGTCGACGATAAGTCAGATATAGGATGCCTCTACAATTCTACAATTCACTTAGCAGACGCTTTTATCCAAAGCGACGTACATCAAAGAGTAAGTACAACACAAGCAAGGATCTAGAAAAAAGGGGAACAATGTCAGTAAGAGCAAACGATCAGCTTTGAGTCTGATTGGACACACAGGTGCTGACATGCATTGCACAGAGGCAAAGCACAACATTGAGGGCAGTTCTTGAGAGCTCTAATCAGTATAGAAACCATCTTATAAGTCATCGTTATCAAACAAAAACCATCGTCACAACCATCATCATCATCAATAATATCGAGACCATCATCATTAAGTTAGTAGGTATTCATGAAAGAGCTGGGTCTTTAGCTTTTTCTTAAAGGTGCAGAGGGACTCTGCAGATCGAATGGAGTTTGGAAGTTCGTTCCACCACCGGGGGGCGACAGAGGAGAAGAGTCTAGTCAGAGACTTAGGACCCTGTTGTGAAGGTTGGATCAGACGCCTTTCATTGGCAGAGCGTAGTGGGCGGGAGGGAGTGTAGACCTGGATGAGAGAGTTAAAGTAAGGAGGAGCCGTTTTTGTCGCTGTTTTGTAAGCAAGCAGCAGAGTTTTAAATTTGATGCTAGCAGTAACTGGGAGCCAGTGTAAGGAGATGAACAGCAGAGTGACATGTGCTCTTTTAGGAAGGTTGAAGACCAGTCGTGCTGCTGCATTTTGTATCACTTGCAGGGGTTTGATAGTACATGCAGGAAGACCTGCCAGTAGAGAGTTGCAATAGTCGATGCGTGATATCACAAGAGCCTGTACCAGGAGCTGTGTAGCATGTTCTGACAGGTAAGGTCTGATCTTCCTGATGTTGTACAGGGCAAATCGACATGACCGGGTAATCGAGGCTACTTGAACCTTAAAAGTTAGCTGGTCATCAATCATGACACCCAGGTTCCGGGCAGACTTTGTGGGCATGAGTTTGGTTGTTCCAAGCTGGATATTGATCTGTGGTTGCATAGAAGGACTGGCTGGGATGACAAGGAGCTCAGTCTTTAAAAGATTGAGTTGAAGGTGCCTTTCATTCATCCATTTAGAGATATCAGCAAGGCATGACGAGATTCTTGCAGAGACTGTAACATCGTCTGGCGGGAATGACAGGAACAGCTGAGTATTGTCAGCATAGCAGTGGTATGAGAGCGGATTATTGAACCAAGTGAGCTTGTGTATATGGAGAAGAGAAGGGGACCAAGCACTGACCCTTGAGGTACCCCTGTGGATAAGCTGTGCGCTTCGTACATTTCTCCTTTCCACGACACTCTAAAGGATCGCCCAGAGAGGTAGGACATGAACCAGCAGAGGGCAGATCCTGAGATGCCAAGTTCAGAGAGCTTGGATAGGAGGATTTGATGGTTGACTGTGTCAAAGGCAGCAGACAGGTCTAGCAGTAATATAACTGATGACTGACCCGCAGCTCTGGCAGCTCCTAGCGATTCTTTTACTGACAGTAGTGCAGTTTCAGTAGAGTGGCCCCGCTTAAAGCCTGACTGATTTGGGTCAAACAGATCGTTTCTGGACAGGAACTCAGAGACTTGCTTAAAGACTGTGCGCTCAAGTATTTTTGACAGGAAGGGCAGAAGAGAAACCGGTCTGTAGTTTTCAACCTGGGCTGGGTTTAGTGTGGGTTTTTTGAGCAGAGGGGTGACCCAAGCTTGCTTGAATGCGGTGGGGAACACATCTGTTGACAGAGAGGAGTTGATGATATGCTTAAGTGCATCATTAAGCGGAGAGGAAATGGTCTGCAGGAGGCTTGATGCTCTTGGGTCCAGAGGACAGGTGGTGGGCCGAGAGTCTAGCACAAGCTTAGAGACTTTATCCTCAGTCTGAGAGGAGAATGAGTCGAGTGAGGTACTTTTAGTTGGTGCCTTTGCGCTGAGTTGGTCAGGCTCAGAAAACTGGTTACTGATGGTTGCAACCTTTTCAGTAAAATCCGAGGCAAACATGTCTGGTGTGAACAGATCGGAGGGTGGAGGAGGAGGTGGTTGAAGCAGTGAGTTAAAAGCAGAAAACATTTTTCTTGTATCTGTGGCATTTCATATCTTGTTCTTATAATATGTTGTCTTGGCCGTTTTCAGGCTGGAGGAGAATGAGACAAGTCTTTGCTTATAGTCATTGAGGTCAGCGGACTGTTTGGATTTTTGACATTTTCTCTCTGCTGACCTCAGCCCTGCTCTTTGCTCTCTTATGACTTCAGTGAGCCATGGGGTGCGTTCGAATTGTCCCTCCTATCTCCTTTCACTATCCACTGTTGGGCCACGCAGGCTTAGGACAGTCAAACAATGGACTTGGGCCTGCACCTCATTTGAGTTATTCACTGAGATCACAAAGAGGCCTAAAAGGACTCTTTATCCCAGAATCCCCTGCGGTACTTCACACCTACGTGTGACGTAAAGGGGGGACCAGAACCTGAGGGAGACCCCACAGGAAGGCGGCCAGGTGACAAACTCTGAGACTCCCCTCGCTCTCTCTCTTTCCACGCGCTGACTTGAAGTGTTCGGAGACCCAAGCTCACCTCCTGTTTGCTGCAACAATCTTCCTTTGTTTTAAGTTTTGGCGCGCAGGTAATCGGTGGCCGGCAGTCCCGAGCTCGTATTGTCCATTGAACGCATCTCAGTTTCTCAGAGAGCGTCAGACTATAACAGATTATCAGAAAGATAACGGTCTTATTCCGTCCTGCAACGAAAGGACATCAATGGACATCTTTCCACTTGACGGAGAACCAACGAAGCCGCTCTTGCCGTAAGGGACCCTCGCCGCCATCAGACGCCTCTACACCAGGACGGACAGAAGATCTGTTTTATCGCCGGACTCCTTTTTCCCTTCACCAATCGCGGGTAAAGCAATTCACAAGTGAGGCTTAATTAGGTCTGGGCAGAATTAGCTTGAGAGAGTGTTTTTAACAATTGTTTGATTGAAGCAGAAACCGTAATTTTTATCTTTGTTGGACCGTTGCGTCCTGAGTTTTACCTGTTTAAAACTCTTGTTGTTCCCGTTTCGGACCGCTGCGTCCTATATCTGTTCCGCGTAACAACGTTATAACCGGGTATTACTCTTCTGATCAGAAAGGCCAGTGTAAGCCGTATTAACTTGAATTCGGCCATTGGTTTGTTTCTGTGAATGAAGGGAATTACTCCGAGTTGTGGCGCGGGAGTCAGACTGTGGTCCGGCCTCTTCAGGCACGCATTTCTCTCCTCCTCTACGCTCCTCTTTTATCCTCTTTTCTTCCCCTTTGACTAACAGACACACACACATTCTCGGGTAGACGTACATCTGGAGACTAACTCCACCGCGCCATTACACACATACACACATAGAGATCTATACACTCACGGCCATCCAGACGCCTCAGAGACACAGATCGTGTAGGGCCGAACTCGGTCTCTTTTAGACATTAAGGCCACATTAGCTCTTTTAGGTGTGCGGCATTGGAAGGGCGACCACGTGGGACGAAGCAATCTCCCCCCTCTTCCCCTTCTCTATCTCTCTTTCATCCACAGACACACACACACACACACACACACACACACACACACACACAGACACACACACACACACACATTCACACCCCTTTCATAAGCCTTGCTTGATAATGTTTGTTGCTTAGATTAGTTTATAATAGTTATTTGTTTGATTAAGTTCATTGATTTTGGATTGATGTTGTTTTGTTTAAATAAATTCTGTTATAATTTAAGAGAGTAGTTGTTTGTGATTACTGGGGTATTTGCATTGTGATATAAGCTGGGTGCGAAGGCTTTGTGTACGGATTTCACGCCTTCAATTTATTAAATATAGTTATTAATTATTAATAATATTAGTAATTAAATAACTAATTTGAGACTGATTTGAGTGATATTTTGGTTATATTTCCCTGAGTACAGGTTGGTGCCCCAAAACGAGATTAAACATAGTTTAATTATATTGTTATTTATATTATTAATAATTAAGTATAATTATTAAAGAATATAACCAAAGTTGACTTGATACAACCCCAACACCACTTTACCTTAACCCCGGGGAAACGTCATGAGGTTAAGGAAAGATGTTAGGAGAATTCATAAAGGACTTAGGGAAGGCGATCGCATTGCTCTGACAATCCGACCACATTTCCACTAGGCGACGTAATTAAATGCGACGGGTTGGCGGAGGTGAAACTACAGTATTCCAAAAATGGACTACTAAAAGCGCATCTAAAAAACTTTCCCCTGTGCCTTCTTACCAGTGAAATAATCCTAATTACCACAAGGTTAGGATTGAAATAAAACCAATATAGACTACCAGACTACAAGTAACAAAAGTGAAACAATCACCTTCCTGTCCACTCATAAATCAACATGATTGTATGAAATTAATTGTTACATTTATGTAAGATATAACCTACAAATAACATTTTAAGCATACAAATATACAACTGCATAGCATTTTGAAGTGAATGAAATATGTTGAATAAAACATCATCTGGCTAAAAATGTCTCTTATCTTTTTATCCCTTACATGATCTGTGTCACTTTACGATCACCGTTAATTTCCGTGAACAGTCAGATGCACGACTCGCTTTAAATGTTGCGGCTGAAAGGAATTGTGGAGCGGCATATCTCATCTCCTTTGGTAAAGGATGGTCCAGTGTATCCTATGCTAAAGGAGGTTATGAAGGAAGCATTGACCCACCTTTCGTTAGCTTTTAGAGAATTCAAACAGCTCTTATCATGGCTGCCACTTAAATGCTTCCGGGTCATTTCACTCAGTTAGGAACCTTCCTAAGCAAAAATGACAATTTGAACGCACCCATGGACTAAGTTGGGCATTGCAAGCGGGTTTGGGATTTCTGAGAGTAGCATGTCCAATTCCACAACAAAATCATTCAGATTACACCCTGGTGGGCGGTAAATGATAGCAATGTACATTTTAACAGGAGCAGTAACCAAGATTGTGTGATATTCAAATGAGGAGTTGTTGCTCAGTGGGAAGAGTTTATTGAATTTCCAGGTTTTAGAAATGAGGATACCTGTACCACCTCCACGTCCAACAGAGCGGGGTGTGTGAGAACACTGTGTCAACAGAAAGAGCAGCTGGTGTGACTGTGTTTTCTGGGCGGATCCAGGTTTCAGTAAGGGCAAGTGCCTGAATGTCTGACATTTTTGCAAGTGCTTGGATGAATTCAGTTTTATTCACAGCAGATTGACAGTTCCAGAGGCCAAAAGTAAATGAAGGGTGGGTAGAAGAGGCTTTCTTAAGCAGAGACAAGTTGTTAAGATTTCGTTGTCTATGACAGATGTGTCTTTTCCTGTTCCCACGAATGACAGAGATTTCTTTGTAGCACATGTTGCGTTTAGCAGATGACCAGAGGAAATAGGCAAAGCAGTAGTCGTGGATGCCCGGGCTCTGTGGCCACAGCTTCCTAGTTTTCAGATCAGAGCTTGTTCTGCTGGCAGTTTCGGGTTCAGACTCTTTTAAGCTTGGATTTTCGTGAATATCCCGCCCCAGATTTTCAGCTTGCAATTAACAGAGGGTGTGACATGCGTCAACTGCCTCTCCTGTGTATCAATATCTACTCAAAGCAAGTTTCTCTGTCGAGTGATGTTGTTGAATTTTGCGTTTGTGTCTCCTCTTCCAAACCCTCTGTTATCTCTGCACATTGTGTTTACATTTTACATGCTGGACTTCGCTCTCCAAAGGCATGTTTTGTTTACTGTACTCGTGGAGCAATTCCCAAATTGTCGGCAGAAATGTGGGTGTATTACTTTGGTGTTGTAAGTCTGTTTACAATGAAGCATCCCACACAGTTTAAAGGGCAATGTTTCAGAGCCCTTTTCAGTAACCTTCAGTTACTTTTAAAAAATGCATCTATTCAGCTGTTTTCACAAACAGAAACCTCTAATTTAACTCCCACTAATTACAGTTTAAACACTATGTGTCCTCTCTGTCTTCTTCTTGGTTACGGTAGCGACTGCATGATTTTCTAGCGGTTTGATTTGACACAAAAACCAGGACTTTGGCTTCATATGCACGGTAAATGATTGAATAAAAAGCTTTCCAGAATGGATGAGTGGGCGTGTGTGATGTGGGGGAGAGGTGCATTGATTTTTGGCAGAGTTTATTTAACACAGGCCGTCTCTGGGGCTCATCACAGTCAGCCATGGGTCGTCCTGGGGTTCAGATGTTAACATGGACACTGTTTGTCTACCTGAGTTGGATGTGTGTGGATCAAGCAGTGGCAGGGCCGTAAGTTCACTTTCATTGTTTATAAAATGGATCAAATTCACACTTTTGTTTGATTGTTAGCTCAATGTTAAATATTTCGATGCTCAATTTTATGTGTGTAGGCAGTTCATGGTCACCATTCCTGCAGTCATTGAAGCAGGAGCTGAAACGTCGTTCTGTGCGAGCCTCTTGAAGCCCAACGAGACTCTGGTCATGACCGTCACTCTGAGGTCCCTGCAGCAGAATGTGACTCTCATGGAGGAAACATCCAGTCAGGAGTTTCACACCTGCATTAAGTTCATGGTCAGCTTTTGAGATTCTTTTTGCTTAAATTCTCTGTGGAATTTGTGTTATAACTTCTAAAAACACGACTTCATTTGGACACTAAAAACAAAAAATCATAACACAGGGGTACCAACAAAATAATCAGCTTTCACAACCAATTGAACCCCTGTGAGCAACTTTCTGTTTGTGTTCATTTTGGCGCCTCCTGTAGACAAAGTGGCACCTCTCATACTTTGCTTATCTTGTTCTGATGTCTCCCTGCATTCATCGAACAATTAAATGTTGAATATCTTATGTGGAAAATGTCACAAAAGGATGTTTCTGCGACACGCAGGAAATCATCTTTTCTAACACCGACCCCCCAGCAGTGATTACGGGCTTAATACATACCCATATAAGAACAAATAAACTAATATCTCATGTTCTTGTTTGTGTTTGCAGCTCATAAAAATACATTGATATAAATGTCCATCCATTTCATAATCAATTAATCGCCCCACTTTAACCAAAGAAAAAAAAATGTAATCTCCGTTTTGCTTCTAAAACCTATTAAAGCTCATTTTTAAATGTGTTGTTTGAATCAAGAAATGATTTACCAATAAGTGATCTAAAACTATTGAGCTTTCTTGTAAATTCTTCAAGATCATTAAAGTAAATGTATGTAAACTCAAGCCGGACAGTTAGGATTTAAATTCTACCAAAGTGTTTGAGAGAGTTTTCATGTGTAAGTGTTTCTCCAGGTGTCTAAGAAAAGTACCCTTCTTCCACAGGCTCCTTTAGTACAAGATGAAGTCCGGATGTTGGAGGTGGAGGTCCGAGGGGCAACGTTTTACTCAAAAGAAGTCCGAAAAGTTATGATCAAAGCCTACCAGCCAAGCACATTCGTCCAAACAGATAAACCGATCTACCTCCCAGGACAAACAGGTAACGCTGATTAGTTTACCTATGATGACGTGAACAGAAGATCTCTGTTTGTGTATGAAATAATCAATAACTTTTGAGTAGTTTACAATTGGTATTTAAAGGGTCTGAGAATATTTTTAATGATTTATAAATTGATTTGATTGATTTGATTTGATTGATTGATGGATTGAATAGAATACTGAGATGATGAGATGTTTTAACTTCATGATATCTTTTCAAATTCCTCAGTGAATTTCAGAGTCGTTTCACTGGACAGCAAATTGAGACCTGTCAATCGCTTGGTAAGTGTTTCAATTCCTGGATTATTAGATTTTATTAATCTAAAGATTGGTACTTGGGCTGATCTGATTATATATTTGAATAGATTTACTGTAACAGTTAAACATGTGTTGTTTTGTTCAACCAATGTAAAAGTTGTATAGCAGTTTGTTCCTGAAACTCACTAGAAAGCCAACCCTGTGATTATGATAAGAAGCCTCTTAAAGAGTAGAAATAAAGAAATACATTAACAGTGTTTTATACAATAAAAACTGAAAAGAATTAAACAGACTGATTTTCTATGGAAAGACACTGACAACAATGGAAAGAATATGAATCAAAATGCCCTCTAATGCATCTCTCTTTCTTATTTTTTTCACAGTACACTGTCATTGAAATTGAGGTAAGACAATATCGACATGCCTTTTTTAATGTTGTTGAATCAGGACCTGTTTCACAAAAGGATTACACGACTATTGCAGACGCTAAACCTGTGCACAAGTGTCAAAAAGACAATGTCTAATTCACAAATCAAGTGTTCACTACAACTCTTATTGCACTGCAGAGCAAACAGTGTCTCTATGCGGCAGTGTGTTTTGTGTGTATTAAAATGAGCTTTTATGCTGTCTTTTGGGAAAGAAGTTGGCCCCATTTCATGCAAATCGACGTTATTGCAAAAAGCATCTAATTCCCAAACACAGGTGCTAACAGCCACACCTTTTTAAGGAAGTAAAAAGAGCCTGTTGTGAGTTGGTGGTAACTGCGCCGCAGTATTTATAAGAGATGTCAGTCGTAAACTTTCCAGTCATCAGAAAAACAATTCCCCCTCTGTCTATTTTAAAAGTTAATGGATTGTAAATTAATTCTGTAAATGGGACGTTGACTTTACTTTTATATAAACAGATGTTAAAAATGTCCATGGCTGTCAGCGTCTCCGCACTTCGTCCACATGTGTGGAGACGCTCTGGAGCTGTTAGGCACAAGGATGCATGTGTTTTATTCTTTGAGTTAACCATTCTTGCTTTTTCAGGGAGGAAGTTTTGTTTGAAAAAGTGAAAGCCATTTTACATTTTTTGACTTTTATGCTAAATGCATTGCCCAATGTTGTCTAACATTTAGAGAAGGATCAACATGAAGCAGGGTGGTCTGGGCTTTATTCTGTTTTGAAGACATGTTTTCTCTGTATTTTAATTCCCCACTTTTGTCATGACTACAGGATTCAGCCAGCAACAGGGTTGGACAGTGGTTACAAAAAGAATCCAATGGGAAAATATTGCAGCTTTATTACTCCTTGAACTCTGAGGCCCGCGAAGGAACCTACAATGTCATTGTGTCGATTGGTGATGAGAAAATTTTTCATGACTTTAAGGTGGAGAAATACGGTGAGTTATTGTTTGTTTTAATACCTTCTATTTCAATACATTTGTATTGTAGCAATAATAAAAATGAGGTTTTGTCTGCAGTTTTGCCGAGATTTGAGGTAAAAGTAGAAGCACCAGGTGAAGTTAGTATCGGGCAAGAAGACATCAAAGTTGAAGTTTGTGCAAAGTAAGTCACACTTTTTTCATGTGTTCACTCTTAAACAAACTAACATAGTTACAGTTTGGTGAGAAAATGTCTCTATTCAAACACCACATGTTTTATTTGTCTATCTATGTAGGTATACATACGGGCAGCCTGTACCAGGAAATGTTAAAATTGAGATGCACCGACCTCTCAGTCGCTATTATACAAGGAACTATCAAGCTACCCCTGATAATCCAGATGGCCTCCCTGAGATAACTGCCCCATCTTACATGGAGATAAAACAGGTAGAGTCTGCTGGAACCTTACAAAGCTTGTGCACTATTTGACATACAACATACTGTATACATCAGAAAACAGAAGAGAATATATAAAGTCACCTATGTTATCATTCCAAAACAATAACTGAAGATTGTTTTCCACCATGGAAACCAGATTGAACCCAGCTTCAACTCGTTGGGGATTGAACCTAAATGTCCTTTATTTGATTTTAATTTATTATCTTTGATTAAACTCTTCAGGCAGATAAGGCCGGCTGCGCAACTTTTCTCATCAAGATGTCAACTTTCACAAAACTTGACCAAAAAGTTCTGCAAGATTCACTGCATCTCAAGGCCAGCGTGGAGGAGGAAGGAACAGGCAAGTGTCAATCTTGGATATAAATTTGAGAAAGACAGTTAATCTCTCAAGAGAATCTTGTGTATTTATTGTTTACATCTTTAAGAGCTTTAACACTGAGGCTTCTTGAACAGGTATTGCACATGATAGTCAGAAGAGACTTGATATATCCTACGTTATCGGAAAGGTTTTCTTCATGGACACACCCAAGATTTACGACAAAGGATCAGATGTGGAGGGAAAAGTAAGTGCACGCTCTCACCACTTATGCATCAGATCCTGTACACAGTCCAACCTTGTATTCTTAGTCGTACACCTTTGTGCTTTTAACAGGTCAAAGCTGTTACTTACGACAACACGCCCATTCCTGACATGAAGGTGCACCTGTTTGAGGGAGAGAAGTGGTCATCCCGTCTGCTGCAGAATCTCACAACTGACAGTGAGGGTGTCGCAGCTTTCACGATAAGCACAGCTGAGTTTAAACAAGACATCCAGCTTGTCGTAAGTACGATGTGAAACTGCACTAAAAACTAAGACAACATCAAAACACACAAAAAGGTCAAGACCTAAATTATCAATATGCTTCTACTGATCCTCTCAGATCATCTGCACAAATATCTGCATATGACTGGATTTTGGAGTCTTATGAAGAGGAACATACTGCTTTCTGTTTTGTTGAGACTAAAGCCTGGTACACACTACACGATTTTTTAAATCTTAAACGATTTTGAAAACATGAGAGACCCCACACATGACAACAATCCTGCCTGATTAACAATTCAGATCGCATAGTGTGTGGTGTGCCGAGTTGATCGTCTCATTGCACACCACACACTAACCGATTAATTCGCTGACAATCAGAGTATCCACTCTCACAAAGTGTAATCTCGCGCGGTCAGACGCGATTTAAGAGAAAACAAACATGACGGGCAAGCTAAATGTGGCTAGCTGTTAGCTGGTACAAACTCCTTTCCTTGTCAGTTGGATTGTGGTTTGTTTTACAGGACACGTTGTATATAACTTGTGTTGTTGCCACAAATCAACAAGTTGGTCCTGAGTTCATGACATCCATTTAACTTTATGCTTTGCGATTGCTGTTGTTGCCATGGTAATGTTTGTTGTGCTTCCTGCTTCAGTCAGCTTGCTTCCCTATTGGCTATTGTTCCGTTCCACGTGACAATTCACAGAGTCCGTGCTCGGCCGTCCACCCCACAGGATTTCTGATCGTAAATGTTGAACACGTTTAATATTTATGATTTCAAATCGGGGCGGCACCGATCGTCTTCCTAGCAGATCGGAGAGGTTAAAATCACTCTCAACACACCTCATACCACAGGAGAATCTGACCAGATAATCTTTGGAACATCAGATAGCCGGCCTTCGCTGACGTTGGTCGGAAGGAGGGAATCAGGTCCAAAATCGGCCCGATTATCTTGTAGTGTGAACCCCGCTTTAGTTGAGATGACCAATCGTGTTGAATGGGATTTGGGTTCTTTGCAGGGAAACAGTCCTTGTTGAGAACAGAATATGTGATATACAGATTTCGTCTTCCATCAGTTATAATGATCAACAGTTATGCCTTTTAGGGATCTGTATCAACATGTATCTACAAACACAAAAACAAAACATACAGACATAAAATCTGATGATTGACATCACTACCCATATACTCCCACGTCGGGATAGTAATAGTAAGTTACACAGAGGGTTCTGAAGTTGTATACTGAGTTGACTACCAAGTTGTTTTATACTATGCAGTATATTACTCCATCATAGTTTACCCTGGTTTACTTCAGCGGCATGATACTGAACAAGATACTGTGTTACTTGTAATAAACAGGTTTAAAGTTCAAACCCGAAAATAACATGATGCAGTGTGCATTATTCCAGAGGAGGGGGGGATGGAATTCAAATTGAAATTATTCTCTCTTTGTTGAACTTAGTTTAAGGTCAACAGACGTAGGCTCATTTCTGAACTTCACTCCACGATCTAGGTAAGCAGCAAACCCTCAGTGAGGTACGACGGGCATCGATCTCCTTACTACCAAACCGGAGAGCACACACTGACCTCGGTCAAACCTTTTGCTCCAGAAACTAAAACAATCAGCTCCCTGGATGTGCAGAAGAAGGATCAACCACTTGCCTGTGACACAGAAGAAGAAATCTTCATCCGTTTCGTTGTAGTCGGGGAAGCACAGGGCTCTGCAGATGTGATGTATCTGGTAGGTGAACTGTTTCTAAGTATATTCATATTTTATATCACTTTGTAATCTGCTGTAATGAGAATGAGGTGTTACTGTGAGAGAGTATTACTTATTCTATGTGTCTTTTAAACTCCATAGGTCTTATCCCGAGGAGTCATTGTATGGCAAGGATTCAAACAGGTTGAAGTCCAAGATAGATCAGGTATTAAAATATTGGCTTTAATCATGAATCAGGAACTTTCTTGCTACGTGGGCCCAGAATGTAAATGTTTGTCTAACCTCTCAGGTTAAAGATTTCTTCACTAGAGAGAGGGAGGCAGGATTTCATATCTTTTTGTGTCACCCAGAGGTTGTTCACTCAACAAACACAAACTGAACTTTGTTTTAAAGCCACTGAAAACCTAAATCCACTAAAGCCTTCTTACTTTGTAATACAGGGTCTCCTGTACATAAGAGAGGGCATCTAAAAGTATCAAAATTCCAAGCACTGTCGTTAAGATTTCTGTTAACTTTTACTGTAGTGGATTTGGTGTGGTTATATTTGAATATTTATTATGAAATGTTAAACAATTAATTCAAATTTATTTTGATTTATTTTCAAATTTGATTCCCAAAATAATTACTGGGAGCATAAGGTCGGGCCCAGAGTTATGATAGGGGGACCTGGCAACGCTTAAAGGCAGTGTTGGTAATTTTCAGAAACTAGCATGATTTTGAGAGTAGCATTCCCTCGGTGTTCCGTCTGCACCCATCCCCTCCCCTCTGTTCTTCCTCAAAAGCCTCGCCCCTCACTTACATACACAAGCGCCATTGGTCAAGAAGGAGACCTCAGCTCATGCTTTGAGTGTGGGCTCGGTCAAACATGGGGTAGAGAACGAGTAGGGAGACAGGGAGGCGTGTGATTGGTTCATCAGATTGGTACCTCGTGCAGACATTGGTCAAAGTTTTTACAGGCTTACAACTGATACAGATGAAGGATTTTCTTCGTTCCTTTTTCAGAGCACATGAATTATTAATTTCTGTCAGGACCTAAACACAAGTTCAACCAAAATATTAAAAAGTGTATTTAGAGAAAATGATCAACCTTACCTTTAACCTAAACAATGTATATTGTTTTTACAACGCAAGCAAAGCATGGTTCTCAAAGTTATGACTTTGAAAGACTCAAACACCTTTCAAACCAGACGTCACAACTTTCAATTTAGTTACTTTCTAGTGTTTTCAGTTTGTCACACACTGAACTGCTATTCTGAACTTTTTGCAGCCAATCTTTGATATAATTTCTAAAAATATAGGATTTTAATTAATCAATCATACAAAGTGTGATATCACATTCAGCCAGCCTGATGAAGCCGCAGGCGAAACACTTTGTTCGATCACAATAAAATGCAGTAAAGTTATTTTCAGTGTACCACAGAGTTTTGATTTATTTTTCATGGTTTGTTCCTTGAAGTTGCAACTGTGCGTACTTGAGAACGTATCGGCTGTGCACGGGGTAACCTGTTGACCATTTAGATAATTCTGTCTATTAAAAGCCTGTTTCACTGTTTCAGTGACTGAGGGCGAGATGTCCTTTAAGTTCAGAGTGTCCCCTGAGATGTCCCCAGACGTCCAGGTTGTGGCTTACGCTGTCCTCCCCAGTGAGACGGTGATCGCGCACAGTTCTGACTTCTCCACTGAGAAATGCTTCAGTCACAAGGTCAGTGTTGACGTCTCCCAGATTTGTTGGTTTCAAAAATAGTTATTGTTGTCCCATTGACAATATCAGTTTTTCTTTGTGTCAGGTGTCGCTGGAGTTTTCTCCATCCTCAGCTGTCCCAGGAGAAGAAAACACCCTGAAGTTGACAGCCCAGCCGGACTCTCTGTGTGGTGTGAGCGCTATCGACCAGAGCGTCCTCATCAAGGAGCCCGGGAAAACTCTGGACGCAGAAAAGGTAAATGCTTCAATAAGCTAAGTGCCTAATTAGTCTCCATCAAGAACCAGGTGACTCTTTTTAACATGACAGATCAATATTTCCCCTGTTGGAAACTCATTGGAAACTCATTGGAAACTCATTTTTGCTGCCATTCCTTTCTTTTCAGATATTTAATTTGTTGCCAGTCAGAAAATCTACCCATATTCCATACTCAGCTGAAGATGCTTTAGAGTGCCTGACAGTGAGATCAAAAAGATCCTTTCTGCCGTACCACCCACGGCGTGCCGAAGATGATGCTTACAACGTTTTCCAGGTAATTCTTGTGCAATGTTTCCAATATTAAAGGTTTGGTTGTTGTGTTTAATACATTTTTAAGTAATCTTTCTTTGTTGTTGTTATTGTTGTTGTTGTATCTAGAATGTTGGGCTGAAGATGGTAACCAATTTGTTTATTCGGACACCATCATGCCTCACCTATAGAGGAGAAGAATACCACCGGGGCCACCGGGTCTATGGTGACTTTTTATCTTTAATTTATCATACTTGCTCGTTGAATTTGTCATCGTTTGGTATTGTTGTTTTTTTGCATCTGTTTGATAAGGAGCCTTTCCCGAGCCATTCAGAAGCTGTTGTAAAATAGAAATAAGAACATCCTCATGTTCTGATGAAATATTTTCCGGGTTCTCTACAGGAAACAGAGTTTATTACTCTGTGCAGTATGGCATGGCTGGTCCAACAGGTCCTGGCAATAAGGAGTCTTCAGTTATAGAGACAGTCCGCAGTTTTTTCCCTGAGACTTGGATCTGGGACCTTGTGAAAGTTGGGTGAGCTTCTATTACACGACTGGCAAATTGTACCAAAGATTTTCAGAATTTACACATGATGGTATGCAGTGATGCCTGCAGGATTAAATGTTATAGCATGAACTTCACGATAAGGCGCTAGAAATGTTTTGATGTTATATCGTTACCTCATTATGTTACACCAAAGATTCACATTCAAATCCATGTGTCATGTGGTGAATGGGGCGGCCAAAGACCTCATCTTAAAAACAAAAGGGTGGAAAGAAAACCTTAAGAAGAAAGGAACCAAAATGCAGTTTAGACAATTACAACAAACTGGAAATACATTTTTAAATGGTATGGGTTAAAGGCCGAACATGTTTGTGCTTCATAAAAACATGGCTTAGGTCTTACTCTCCAAGCAGGATCACAACAGCCAATCAGAGAAAAGATAAAAAATGGGTTTACTTAAGTGTTTGTTGATCCATCCCACACAGCTTTGATGCTGATGGTGTTTCTTTGTTTTTGCTGATTCAGAGAGTCTGGGACAAAGGATGTGCCCCTCACTGTTCCTGACACCATCACCACCTGGGAGACGGAGGCTTATTGTTTGTCCCCTCAGGGTTTCGGTTTAGCTCCTCGTAAAGAGCTCACTGTCTTCCAGCCTTTCTTCCTGGAGCTCAGCCTGCCTTACTCCATCATCCGAGGCGAGAACTTTGAGCTGAAGGCGACCGTCTTCAACTACCTGTCTAGCTGCATCATGGTAATGAATGCTTTTACCCCTACAACATAACAATGTGACACGTTTGCTTTAATATCCGAAAAGAACCACTACTTGTCTTGGTCTCAACACTTCCACAACCTGAAGAAGAACAGATCTGGTCAGTGCCTGAAGAAGGCCTTGTAGCATCCCTCCTACCTCAGACAATATGATCGTAAACTTCAAGAGCCCCTGGCGTCATCTCGAGTTTACCCCCGCTGCACTGACAGCATCCGTTTTTTTGTTTTATTGAGTCTAACAAAGCTCTTCTGAAAGTGGTGAAACCGGTGTCCTACTGGTTAGTCTGTCCCATGTACAGAGTGTAGCGGTATGGTGAAACATTACATATAGTAAGCTCTTCACTGATGATTCAATCTCGTGTAACGTGTCCGTTATCAACGTGTTTAATCAAGGCAACTGAAGTGGCTCGATGTTTTTGAGTAATTTTATTTAAGGCTAAGCTGCTTTGACTATTTAGAGTGTATCTTTTAATGGTTGTTTAATTATTTTGGAACAGATGTTGTCCGTTTATTTTGATCAGAATATTGTGATTTTCCTAATCTAAGTCACCGAAGTGTAGTTCGACAGTGGCTAGAATGATCGAGTTAACAGAGGAAACACAGATGGTTAATATGGTAGTTAGCCAAATTATGTTAAAGTCTGGTTGGTGGACAGAGACCTGGCAGTCTGCGATTTGAAACAATATGGCAGACGAGAGAGGCAAAAGATGAAGAGAGAAAGAGCAAAATCTAAACAACAACAACAACAAACAAAAAAATCGAAGTTTTTTCTAAACTGTTCTACGAAGTAAAGTGTAACTGTACTATCTTTGATACTTCCTAGATTTATGACCTAACTGGGACATTGGAGTCCCCTGCTAGTCCCATGGGGTTTTTGTGTAACTTGATTTGGTTGCGGTGTATCCATTTGAGGGTAGGCTTTGTCTGTCCTTTGGTGACCTTGATCTGGTACATGACAGGTGAAAGTTTCTCTGTGATAACCTAGGGCTTGGCCCAATGAAAAGGGGGCTACCTGTAGAGACTTCAGGGTTGCCTTTATGTCTCTGTGTCCTGTGCAAGGGGAGTCATGGGCCTGAGTTAGCATCACCCCCCTGCGCCTCTGAGGCACAACAAACACAGGTGCAGCGAGTGGGTCAGAGGCAAGTACAAAGTGGTCCTTGACGACTTTAAGAGAGGCACGGAAAAGGAAGCGTAAAGATGTGCTAGCAGCACGATCTTCAGCTGAAACTGGATGTTTCGAAGGATCTGAAAGGAACAAGGTCATGGCACAAATAGAAGGGTCCCCCGCTTGGATCGAGTTGGGGTCTGAGAAAGTGACAGCAGGATCTGCTGCAGGTGTGCCTGAAGTAGAGTCTGGAGGCTCTGTCTTGGAGAATGGTGTATTTTGATCGGGGCATGAATTGACTGACATGACATGGGCTGTTTGCAGAACCATTTGTGTGCAGTCAGTGAAATCGACTCGGCAAACCGCTTCTTGGGTTAGAGTCGCAGCAGGGAAGAGTGTTATAATCTCTGATGGTGCTGTATGCACCACATGTACATTTTCGTTGCCTGAAAGCACCTGTAGAGGAATACCCCCTATCCCTGGAATTCTCAACTGTAAGTCATGGAATTCTGTACTGATCAACCAGCCCAGTGGGGTGGATTTAGGGATCAGGATGTCCTGTCTGGTTTTGTTTTGTACCAGCAGGTGTGTGGATCTGGAGCAAAGATCCATCAAGGGAGTGGCTTGAATGGAAAAATAGAAGCGATGGTTGAAAGATCAACTGTGAGTGATGGCGGCGTTGCCCTGGTTGGATGTTCAATCTTCTCATCTCTGCCGTGTTGGCAGGTATGACCACATTAAGTTCGTTGACCACCTGTCCTGACCAGGACCATTGTCCTGATTTTGGGTTGTCAGTGTCTGGAGCCGCGTCGTTACCGACAGTCTTGAGGGACCACAGCATGTTGTTAATGCTGTCGACCTGTACATTCAGCCTGACGAGTAGGTCACTGCCTATGTAAGCTGGGTGCGGAAGGTTGGGATAACGAGGAAGCAATGAGTTAGCTCCTGGTGATTCCACCACACCTTTAAGGCACATACGCCCTCAGAAGTCATGTTTACCTGTGAATGGGGCAATAGAGGAAAGTGTTTGGTACCTGGATAAAACATGATGTCAGGGTTAGCTTCCATCAAAGAGTTGAATAACTCTTGGCTGATTAGCCCACAGGGCTAATGCCACTTCTTCAACAGGTGTGCCGTCAAGATTGATTCCTTGTTTCACTAATGGACAGTGTTCATTTGTCTCAGTGGGGTTAGTGAATGCACACAGAAAGTTCTCTCGCCGAGAGAGTGATTCGCTTGGGGACAGTTCGACTACAGGAGGTGTGTTTATGATCACACCATCGTCGACGTCCGTTTCGGCAGTTGCCGCGAGTTGATCTTTGATTGATTCCAACTCATCTTGTTTCTCTTGAAGGGCCTTTCCTAGCTCCTCCCTATCTTCCTTCTCTTTTTTATCAGAAGGATTACTAGCATTTTGAAGCTCTGCGATGAGCCTTTCTGCCTTGCTTAGGGACTGGTCTGTCTCCCTAAGTTGCAGCTGGAGTGCGTTATTCTCCTGCTGAAGTTGTGCCACTATCTGTTGATGGCTTTCTTGCTGTTCTGTTACTTGTTCTGACAGCTTACACGTGAACTTTTCTTAGGCGGGCCTGTCTATGGCCATTCGCCCTAATACATCAGTTAAATCTTTGTCTTTCAGAATTTGGGTTAAAACCGTTACAATAAGAGTCGGCATCATGTCCAACAAAACAGATTTCAACTGTTCTACTGGGTCAGCTATGCCAGCCTGCGTTGAGTGGGCAGAGGTCTCCATCTCTGGCTTCTTGTTAAATGATCAAACAAAACCAAAAGAAAAAAAAAAAAATGTAAATCGTAAAAAAAAAAAAAATTCAAAACCAAAATTAAAATTTAAGATTAAAATCGAAATCGAAATCAAATTTAAAATCTAAAATTAAAATTGATAATAAAACTAATGAGTTGATTTGGTTAATGAGATTGAGCTCAAATTCTAATCTGAGAAGGGAAGTACTAGTTAAAACTAGCAGAAGCTCTTGAGAGCAGGATAAAATTTAGTGAAAATAATTTAGCTGCAAATGAATAAGTTATCACCTAAATTGTAGCAGATTAAATGTTGAAATCAAGTTTATTGAAAGGATTTTGGAGTCAAATAAAACTTGAATTAAAATCGAAGTTGGATTTGAATCTCTGTAGAAATTCAAATTAAATCTGTGATAGAAAAATAAATTCACGTTCAGATCACAATTGAGTGTTACCAATGTGAATCACGTTTCGGTTGCTGTAATATTTGAATTAAATCTGGAATTAATTGTAAACAAACAGCAGACAATTTGGATTGTTATTCAAAATATAAGCTATGAAAAATAACAATGATAATTTTCAAGTCAGTATTACACTGTTAAATGTAATATAGGATCGAAATTGAGACCTATAAATCCTTTATGTTCAATAAAGGGTGTGATAAGGCGAATGAGGTTTAATGTAAATTAGAGTTTAAGCCATAAAATAAATCAGTTCCTATTCTAGAAGGAAGACTGGTCAATTTACTTAGTGAATTCTTCTGTTTTAATTTTAAATCTCTAGGTGATGAGAAAGCTGTGTCAGTATTTTTCAGGGAACAGACGATTTAATATATTTTAAAACTCAGTTAACCAAAACAATCACGAGATTGGAGACAGTGTCCAAATGTATTCACTCTAGTCTAGACAACAACTAAGTTCCAAACCTAGTGTCAAAGCAACTGCCTGAAACAGCCAGCAGATGGTGCTTAAGTACAAGCTACCAGCTTCTCTCACAGGTGGTGTGGTCAGGTTACCACACACAGATACCACCAGGGGGCGATGAGTCTCAAACATAGACTGTAAATGTACTCAAAGTAGCCTCTAATGCTACACGAAGAAGAACACCTGAAGTGTCCTCGGACCTTTAGCTTTGTTGCTAAAAATACGCTAGCTTAGCTTTTCTTGCTAAGGTAAATGCCATCGTCTCTCTCCTTCGGCAGAGGGGTATGAATAAACAGCTGTTTCGACAGCAGTGGGTCCTGCTCTTTATAGCAGAATGTGAAAATTCCCCGCAACAAGTTGCGTTTAAAAGTTTACGATTAGCTATTTCGTTCACTAATAACTGGGTCCCATGGGTTCGAGAAGATACTAGAAGCTCGTAGTCTATCTGTCCTGCACGGCTAAACCTTACTTTAATTCGGAGACTCGCAAAAGAAAGCGGTTTAGATTAGGCCTTAATCAATAATTGCGTGCGGTGACGCTCAATAATGTCCGTTGGAGACGGAGTCAAACTGTTACATGAGCGCATCAGCGGCGCTAAATAATGTTTGTTTTAGACGGAGTCAAACTGTTACCTGAGCGCATCGGCGGCGCTCACACACTTGCTCTGACAGCGAGAGCAATTCAGCTGATCAGCTGTTTACACAGCTCAACTGATCGGCGTACAGTGACGCAAGACAGAAATAAACGCACAAGCACGCATATGAAACTTCAGTGAAAGCAATTAAATATTGATTAAGAAAGGAGGCTCGGGGGTCTATAAATGAACGTTTGCTGTTATTCTATAGGGTATGATGTAATTTCTCTGTGTCATTTAATTATTTAAGCGATTTCTGCCTCACACGGGGCACCATTTATGTAACGTAATTAAATTATTAAGATATTATTTCTTTATTTAACCTCAGATTTAAGAAGGGGCACCACTTCCTGTTTAAAGGAAGAAATTAACTTTAATGGTATAAGTTAATTAATTAATCACTCAGTTTCATATCTTGAAAGAAGTAAGTTCTGGAAATGTTAAACAAGAAAACACGCAGACAAAGTCCTGAATTTTATGTGTAAAATTGAATATAAAAATGGGTAAACAATGAGGTATAGATGAAACAGATAAAGAATATGATTATTATGATCAGGATAATGCAATTATAATGTATGGTGACATTATATATTTAGTAATGAGATAAGACACGGTATTGTTTGAATGACTTAATCAGAAAATGGTCAAAAAGGGAAAAGTTGATAAACGAATTTTGGGATTCTATTTGGATTTAAAGGAGGGCTCTGAATAGACACGACTCATGACTTAATCTTCCAACACCAGCAACCAGCAGTCTTACTGTGAGATGTGTTCAATTGAACTCCGCCGGCTGGTCCCGCGTTTCAGTCTCTGGCAAGTGGTTCTTTTCAGGCCCAGAGAGGTCCATGGGCCAGATTAGATGCCTTGACAACTTGGTCGGAGTGTAGCTGGGATGGAGATTGTACGTTGGTTCAGCCGTCATCTCAGAAGCTCCAAGAGGATCCAACAGAAAAAAAATTATTAAAGAGTCTTTTGATACGTCGATTTCCAATTCAGATTAACCGGATGGCCATCTCAATGAATCCAAACTAAGGAATTGGCTTTCAAAATTGAAGAGCAAAGACTTTAGAGAAGAAAGTTCCAAAACCTTGCTTGAGCCAGAAAGAATTGATGTTTCCAAAAATTGTGCGTGAAAAAGAAAGTTCGGCAGAGACTCATGTCTACGGCACAAACTTAAAATAAGTGATTCGGACCGAAGTCCGAACAGAAGAGAACAAGAGCTGAAGCTCTAAACTTCAACAAACCAAAAACTAAACTAATGTGTCACTAGTGTGAACTCGGGCGAAGGAGGGGGGCCTGCAGGGGAAGGGTCACTCCCACTCTGACCGGAGGACAATTGTTTAAACTAAACCGAGTTTACTCAGTAAGATTAAGAATAAGAATCTAAACATATATACGTCACCATACATTAATTTCGATATTATTTCTATCAGATCCAAGTTGATGTAGGTTCACGTCATATATTTAGACAAACATTTCTATCAGATTCATGTTGAGATGAAAATCACACCACTTGGGAACATCCTCAGTTAATCCCAGCCTGTAGGTGAACAAAAACATGTTATACAGTCAACATTCTTAATAAGACATATTAATAAAGTAGGATAAGAAATTGGTGTCTTTAAATAACACCTTCTATAGCTAATATCAAAGAGTATGCTTTATAACACGTCTAAATGTATAATTATGAAGGTTACGTATTCATGGATATTCTAACACTAGATGGCAATAGCGTGCCACGTCAAATTCCTATTAAACTAATATAACTCTTATTCCTATTCTGAAAATCAGATTTTGAGTTTAAAAAGATGATTAAATACATTCAATGTGAAAATTACAAATATCTAGATGAAGAAAGACATAAATGTTCATTTGATGCAGAATTGAATGCTGTGGTTTAATCAGTTCTTCAGCAGTCCTTAAACAGATGTTAAATTTTACGACTTTGCAAAGACTGGTTTCGGTCATAGTTCATGTCTTTGGGGTCAATTCGTAGATAGCAGAGTGTTCTGTTTCCGCTTGGTTGTTTACTCCAGGTGTTGTAAAAGTTCATAATATCCTGTCCCAGAGCCTGTCTGAGAGGGAGACTTAAATCATTGATCAGTTCCTTTGTTTCTTGGTAAAAAAAAGTAACCCAGATGGTAATCCACAGTCCTGAGTCCTGCAGGAAGAGAGGTTGTAAAACGTGGCTGCTGATAACGGCTACAAGAGGTACAGAGGACGGTCCAGGTTCGAATCAGACCTTTCCTGCATGTCATTCCCCGCTCTCTCTCTATCTCTATCCACAGTCTTGTCTCTCAAATAAAGGCATAACTAGCCCCAAAATTCACCTTAAAAAAAGGAGAGGCTGTAATATGAAGGGGTTAAAGTAAATAGTTGTTAGAAAATACTCCAGTAAAGCAGATATATCTTCAGTACTAACAACGTACTTGTATGTCTTTTAATTCTTGAAATCAGTTAAAATAACGTTAAAAAAACATTTTTTAACACACACAGTCATGCATAATCAACTTTCTTTTCTGGATCCAAAGTTTATCAATGTCATTATGAAGAGCTTGTCTGGGTCTTTTTTCAGATTGATTAATTGTTTTCGTTTTGATCATAAAATACAGAGTTGTCTCTTTTGAACAGGTCACTGTGACTCCAGCCCCCTCCTTGGATTACACCCTCACCCCCCTCTCTGGTGACCAGTACACATCCTGTTTGTGTGGCAACGAGCGCAAGACCCTCAGCTGGATCATGGATCCCACAGCTTTAGGTGAGGGACAAGTTTATTGTTGTCTATGTGACACTAGACATTTTTACTCATGCTCTCCTGAAAATGTCGAGTAAGTTTCAGACAGGCTGTTCCTGATATCTTCCTGAGTCGATTGTGCCTCAGGAGGGGTCCAACGCTATGATACAAATATGTACCTTTACAATATATCCAAGTATATCAGTCAGAGGATATTGACATCATCACCGCTTCCTGCTTGCTTGCAATGAATTGTCCTGAATATTTCCTGCGGAGTTCACCCCAACTTCATGTTGAAAATGTATTACAGGGCTGGCAGGAATAAGTCTGGGTAAAGTCAGAGTGAAACATTCAGCTGTTTAAGTTCACACATGCACCTCAGCCCTAAAATCTTTAGTTTGTTTTCAGGAGTTTTGTGCATGTGTGTGACAGCACCATCTGTTCTGTACAAGCTGCTCAAAACTAACTGCCTTCATACTCATCCTCACAAAAGCATTAAAAAAACTACAAACTAGAACATAAAGTTAGTAAAGTTCCTTTTTATTCCTACACTGAAATGGATTCAAACTTGTTGTTTTAGTCTAGTGAAAACAGTCTATCTGGCATATAGTTTATAATGTGTTTTTCCCCTTTGTTTCAGGGGTTATGAACGTGTCTGTGACCGCCGAGGCTGTGGCGTCTCACACTTCATGTGACAATGAGATAGTGAGCGTGCCAGAGAGAGGTCGCGTCGACGTGGTCACAAAATCCCTCATTGTAAAGGTTTGTATCTTACAACACAATGAAAAAGAATCTGTAACTCATAGAGCGAAACTCAAATTAATATATCTGGATTTTATTTACTTGAATCTATGCCCTGCTTTTATTTGGGGTTGACCTCTATATGAGACAGCACTCTGGCTTTGTTGTCATCTTTCTTTTTTTCTTGGATCAACAGAGAAATGTCTGGCTGCTGCTTCTCCTGATTTGTATTAGACAAACTTGACAACTGACAGTATTCAGGTTGTTTCCTCTGAGCCTGCAGAGCGATCAGTAACTTTTACATTTAGTGTCAAATAAAGAAGAAACAGGCGCTTCACTGCACAGACAACCAAATACTTCAAATCATGAATACATGTGTCTAATTTAGACCAGCGTTTATATGTATCAAAGTGTCATAGCACCAGGCTACAAAAAGACTGGACATGATATTGAGATCAGCTTTTCTTTTGTGTAGTATTACAGTATTATCAATAGCATCACATGCAAAATATGTGGAACTGACATCATCTCTGCTCCTCAGGCTGAAGGAACCGAGGTGATCAAGACCCACAACTGGCTGCTCTGTCCCAAAGGTCAGCGTGGTCAATGCAAGAGATTCTTCCCCACATCATCATGTCAATCTTTTTGGATACTGAGTCCTTGTTTTGTTCTTCTCTGTAAAGGATTTGTTCTCTGTTTGCAGATGAGACTTTGACAGAGGAAGTAGAGATATCGCTCCCTGAGAATGTGATTGATGGATCTGCCCGTGCTCTTGTTTCAGTCCTGGGTAAACTGATGATTTCTCTTTGAGTGACTGGAGTGATTGTCTTTAAAATGTGCATCTTAACAGCTATTAACAGACTTTGATGTGTGGCGTTGCCCTGAAAGGATTTATGGACCGCTGTATTCATGGTTTTTACAAACAGCTCGACTAGTAAGGTTGAGAAGAGATCGATGAACCTTAGTCACCAACTCTTCTTAGGAAGATATTTCTCCTCAACTCTTTTCCAAGTTTTTAAGATGACTCTGACATTTCCCAAAGTTTTCTTATTTTATCTGGGATTTGTTGTTACAACTTACGACAAAATCAACAAACACTCAAGACTCAGAAGCTTACTTACACACTTCTAATTACTGAAATGATCATTTATTTTGCACATTTATAATAATCAAATCTCTCCGCTATAAGCCACAGTCTGTTTTGGGGGTCTCTCCGAGGGAAAAAAGGTTTAAACTAATTTGTGATGATTTCGAGTCATCAACGTGCAGTTTCTGTGCAGCTGTGTATCTGTGCGTTTTAGACTGGTATGTTGGTCGCACAGGTATACAGTATACGACACAGCAGACCTTTAAGATGACAAAGTTATTAAAGTGTGTCTTATACACAAAATTTGACGGTATGTTTTAAATGTAGTCCACTTTTATTTGAATCATGCAATGTTTGGTCTAACCTTAAAAATGTTAAATGATGAACAAACTAAGAACTTAGGTCACAATCTCTAAAATGACGTTGAAAAGAGATCAGGCAAAGTCAACAGTTATAACCTGCCTTTAGACGCAGATATTTATATGCCAATCTGCCACACGTTCAATCATTTCACAGACAAAAGTTTTAGCACAAATTAATCCTCAATATGTTTTGATTCTGAATAAATATGTTTCTCACTTCTGTTTCACTTTCACCCTCAGATTTCAGATCAAACGATTTCATTTCTCTTAATAAGCACTCAGTTGTGCCTAAAAGTCCTTTCGAGTGTTTGTAGATTTTCTTTTTAGCTGAGATTAAATCCCAGATAAAAAAAAATGTGTAAGTGTGTTTCTGAGTGAGGCCCAGTGTTGTTGATGTGCTCAACATTTAACCATTGACAGGTAAATTAACACAAGTCAGCATGTTTGCACCAAGAAATAAAGTCAGCGTTTTTGTTCAGGTGACATCCTGGGCCGAGCTCTGAAGAACCTGGACGGTCTGCTGCAGATGCCGTATGGATGCGGCGAGCAGAACATGGCGCTTCTGGCCCCGAACATCTACATCCTCCAATACCTGAAGAACACGCAGCAGCTGACCCCGGCCATCATGGAGAAGGCGGGCAACTTCCTGACCAGTGGTGTGTATCTGTTGTTTTCATATCAATGCAACAAGAAAAGAGAATTATTCTATCTCCTCCTTCTATCAACGTACCTCACTGTTTTTACTAACTTAGAATAAAGTACATGATGTGTTAAAAACTAAAGATTCCTGCAGGTAGGATAGTTATGCAGATGAAGTACAATGGTTGTCATAGTAACATCACATATAGACACCAATTGAGAAACACACCTAAACAAAAAAAAAAGTCTTGTTGTAAGAGAAACCATGGCTCATACTGAGAGACCTAATGAAAGGTAATGTGAGATTATAAACATATCCATGACATTTATTAAAAAAAACATCTTAAAAAAGATGATTTATTAAGATATCATCATTTATTTGATGCTAAACTTTGAATTCTGAATGTGTTTCAAAACAGGAAACAGCTATTCTATTAGAAAACTTGGACAGCAGGCCACACATGGATGATAAGTCCCACGATGCTTTGATTTAATCTTTACTGAAGTAAAACATGTGTAGAGCAGATTTAAACACCTGCTGGGCCCGGTTGTTCAAAGTTTAAAAAAGGGTTTTGTAATGGATTTAGATCAGGTGATCTAATCCTGTTTTAATCTGATCAAATCTAAAGTTGTGTTGTTTAAACCTTTGGGTGGGGTTGTGATAACATCGATCATCCTGATCCCAGCAGAGGGCTGATTCAGACTACAGGGGGAAATGTGAGAGATCACAACAAACGTTAGCATACAGTCTATAATCGTGCAACGGTAGCAGAATATAAACGTCAACACCGCCTTCAACTTGCTCACTGTGAATTCTCCTGAATATTTCCCGCTGTGTTCTCACATCAGCTCACACATAAAGCAAGTTTTTCTGAGTTTTGAACAAGTGTAATGTGAGTCTGTGTCATCATCTGTGATTGTTCTACAGGCTACCAGAGACAGCTGAACTACAAGCATGAGGGAGGAGCTTACAGCACATTTGGAAGCGGATCAGGGAACACTTGGTGAGAACATTACTGAATCCTATAAGTCCCTTGTTCTAATGACTTCTCTACAGAGAGACAGGAAATGTGAGGAGACAGTGGGGTATAACGTGCACCAAACAAAGGCAGGATGGGGAGTAAAGAGGTTCATTATCTGGAATAAACAGACACCCTGCAGCCAATCAAAATCAAGTATTCACTTAGATTACAGTGTAACTTTGTCCTCAGGCTGACGGCTTTCGTGCTGAGATCCTTCGCCAAAGCACAGTCTTTCGTCTTCATTGACCCAAAAAAGATTGCAGAGTCAAAGTCTTGGCTGGTGAGCAAACAACAGGAACATGGCTGTTTCCAAAAGTCGGGGAAACTCTTCAACAACAGAATGAAGGTAAACACAAACTGTGTAGAAATGACATAAGATTAAAATGGGTCAAATTCAAAATTAAAAAAATCTTTATCGGCATGGGAAACATGAAATGCCAGAAATTTATATTTTTTATAAACTTTTGTGTAATTGTCGTTGGACATCCCTGTCACAGTAAATACAAATCTCTGTTTGCTCTCTCTCTTCAGGGCGGCGTCTCTGATGAAGTGACTCTCAGTGCGTACATCACTGCTGCCTTCTTGGAGATGAACTCATCCAGTAATGTGAGTAGAGACTTGTTCAAGGACAAACAGCTTTGTCGTTGTTTTCTTATTTCCATTATGAAGTGTGACTCCTGGAGTGAACTTTGTCCCCAGACATCGACTGACACACAGCACACCTGTGCTCTAACATCGATGAATGCCATGTCCTCATTAACTGGAAGCTGAGGCATGTTTTTCCTAAAAAGCGTAGAATAATATCCATCCAAGACCATGAGACTTGAGACACACACACACACACACACACACGCACATGAATGTCACAGTGGGTCACCAGAATGACAAAAAGCAGTTTTACTTTGTTTACCTCACGTTCTAAAACACATCCTTTGTGAACTTATTCTCTGCAGGCTGACATGTGATTTGAATCAAGCAAACTTTTAATTTCTTCTTGACTTACCCATGAAAAGTATGTCTTTATATACTCCATATAAGAAACAGTTTTGTCATGCTCATTTAACCTCAGGTGTCGGTGCCTACAATCGTTTATTCTCAGCATGATAGCTCACCCATTTTACGTTGTGATCCTTCTTTGTGACCCAAACGGCCCATAGTTGGTCGGCCATTCCGGCATTTGACCAAATCCCAGATGGTCAGACTGTCACTGGCCTGTGTATTGTGTTTTTCTGCTGTTCTCCCTAATTAAAGCTGCAAACTCACTTCAGTCATTTAACGGTTAGAGTGCAGGAGGACTGTCAGCCAGATATTAGCATGTCTGTGGAGAGGGGCAGAAATGAGCAGTCAGAATCATTTTACACCGACCAGGAAAGAAACGATGGGATCAAGTGTTTGCATGGATATTGATCTGAATAACAAACAGCATTCAGAGTCTTCAGATTGGCCTTTTTAACCTGATCAGGCTTTATTCTGATTCTTAGAAGTGAATAAAAGCAATAGTCTCAGCTGTATCATTTATAACAGAACAACACCACAGCCCCTGAGCTGTTTGATCCCCTCACTCTGACGGCTCACTGGTACCATTCAGTGACACACAGAAGACTGTTAAAAATGTTTTAAAACATTAAAACTGTGATTGTTTTAACCCCTCATATTTGAATTCTTCATTTATTACAATGATTACTTCCTTATCACATGTTTTCTTTTTATCTTTGCAGGATCCTGTGGTGAAAAGCAGCCTGTCCTGCCTCAGGGAGTCCATCAGTGACCTCAGCAACACCTACGCCACCGCTCTGCTGGCGTACGTCTTCACCCTGGCAGGTGACATGGAGACCCGTGCTCACCTTCTGAGACACCTTGACACAGTTGCAATTCAAAAAGGTGAGTCGTTCTCCTCAAGGAAATCCCTCTGGTCTTGTTACTGTGACAGTAGCTCACCTCGTGCCTGTTTGTTCTGTTTGTGTTTTCAGGAGGTTACCTCCACTGGTCTCAGACAGCTGCAGACACCTCGTCCTCTCTGTCTGTGGAGATCAGCTCTTATGTGCTACTGGCCAAACTCGGTGTCTCTTCTCCCACTGCTGAAGACCTGGGATACTCCACCCGCATCGTCAGATGGCTGACCACGAAGCAGAACTATTATGGAGGCTTCTCCTCCACACAGGTAACCCTCAAATAGAGTCTCTCTTTTAAAAAAGAGAACTATGTTGCCAACAATGTTATCAGAAAAGCCTGTGGCTGTTCAAGAATCTCTTTAAAATAAATAAATAAAATATAATAAAATAATCAAATGTTCCTGGTTGTAGGACACAGTGGTGGCTCTGCAGGCTTTGGCTCTCTACTCCACCCTGGTGTTCAGTCCAAGAGGTTCCAGCATGGTTGCTGTCCAGTCTCCCAGCATGCAGCTGTTCTTTGACGTGAACCAGGACAACAAGCTGCTCTACCAGGAGCAGGTGCTGAAGGGCGTGGCTGGAAAGTACAGCCTGCAGGTGAAGGGATCGGCGTGTGCTTCAGCACAGGTCAGTAAACGTGCTATTTGTGTTATTAGGAACAATTTGTTTCCACATGTTCACCTGGACCCTCAAGAGGATTCTATATTTTATTACTTAATTTGATGGTACCAAAGTTTCATTTGATTTGCTCTTATTCAAACAACTTCTAATCCGCGTCACTTACCATTTTATATTCTTGTTTTGTTTGGGAGTAAATTTACATTTAAGGAAAAATACTGTTTATGAACATTACATATGTGAAATGTTGAAAAGCACATCTGTTTTTTTATGTTTGACGCAGGAAATATTTAAGAGTAAACAAGTATATGAATGAAGTCTGAAGTACGAGTACATATTGTTCTTACATTACAACATTTCATATTTGATCCATTTAAAGGCACAAGTCAAAGGAAAATAATCTTTTCTGATATTTAAAATGTGAAGCTACGGTCTTCACTCTGTGACCCATTCACAAAACGTATTCTTGTTATTTGTCCCCAGAGTGCGTCTTTAAAGGGCGTAAAGGAGTTTTAGGTGCAACCAGGATTTGTGTCTGGGGGAGCTGGTCTCTTTAAATTTGTTTTAAAGTAGATTGAAGGTGTTGGAGGAAGATGTGTCAGGTTGTAGATGGTTTGACGAATAACTTCCTGCTCTGTGACTGAGGATATGTTGTCCTGTGTTGTTTGTTTGTAACTTGTTGAATGTGCTGCTGCCTGTCTTAAAGCAGGACCCTCTTCAGTGTCAAACTTCAGTCAAAATCAGGTGAGAAGAGTTGAAGATTGTTGTGAACTTGTTTTCCAGATTTCTCTTCACTACAACATCCCAACTCCTACTGATGTCAGCACGTTGATGGTGGACGTTCAACCAGAAGCTGACTGCGCCTCTAACAGACGCAGGCTTTCCCTGAAATTCAAGAGCTTGTAAGAAGCCAATTTTCCTCCAAATAATTGCATAATGGATCATTCAAATACATGCAAACAGCACAGGCGCACAGTTAGAGAAGGATTTAAGACTTGTTGTGTGTTAGTGTGAATTAGACAATGTCGTTTTGTCTCATTTGCATTTGTTAAGCAGGCACAAAAGCCATGCAATCCTGATGTGAATCAGACCCCGAGAATATTAACAGCAGATCATACCAATTTTAGACTATTTCACACTTCAACAAACGACAAACTTCAAACTGCAGGTTAATACAGACAAGTCCCTCTCGCTATGTCGGTGTCTCTCTCAGAGATTTTGTAAACGTACTTAAAAGAATACTCATCTAAAACTCAGAAATTCTACATCTAGCTATGCTGCCCCGTCTGATAACCTCTGAAACACCTCAATGGGTGCACAGCCTGCAGTGTTTATTATCCCTCTGCAGGAAGTGTTTTAAGACACCTTACAGACTGCAGCACCCTAATCATCACCTTTTCCCGCACCTATGATTGTATGTAAGATAAAATGTTTACAGTATACTCTTAAAATAAACCGTTATGTTCAGAACAAATGAAGGGACAAATAACAGCGTTATCTTATGGTAATGACTGATTGTGACTTCCAAGAATTATCTGACAAAACCTATAATATGTGAAAACATCAATCTAGTCACCTCTTTGTTATCAGGCTATTACCCAATAACTGTTGTGTGAAGGAGCTTGTAATAACAGTGCATGGAGTTCAGGATAAGGCCCTGTGAGGGATATTCTTTTTAAGTAACTAGTTTACTGCTGTGTACAGATACAGTGGAGAGGAGAGCACTACAAACATGGTGATCCTGGATATCAAAATGCTCTCTGGATTTGTCCCTGACCCAGAGTCTTTGAAGAAGGTCAGTTAATACCTCATTGTTGACCAGAGTGATGATGATGTCATCATGATGGTGATGAAATCCTGTTGTCTCCTCACAGCTCAAACGTGCCCTGCTGGTGGATCGTGTGGAAGAAAAGAAAGATCACGTTATGGTTTACTTTAAGGAGGTGAGAGGAGTCAAAGTGAGAAATAATAATACTTAATGTTGTGCAGATTAGTTTCTAACAACATTGTCTGTTTTTTCCTTGTAGTTGCAGAAAGACATCCCCATCAATCATGAATTAGGGCTCATACAGGAGCTCCCAGTGCAGAACCTGAAGCCAGCTGTGGTCAAGATCTACGACTACTACCAGCCAAGTAAGCCAGATAGACATACACCCAAACCCTGAATCTTTCTGCTAAACACCAAAGTCTTTGTCTTTATAGTACCTGCAAATCTGTAATGGAGTCTGAAAAGTCACTTCTGTTCGAGGTGGGATTGGTTATCTCAAAGCCAGAGGTAGCCAGAGTCTCGCTAGTATAATACAGCTGTCTGCGTCAGTAAAATAAAAGTAAGCTTCTAGCATGCAGCGCTGTTTAGGCATTAGGAGAAATAGGGTGCTCGGTCAAATTTGCAGAAACATTGCAGAGATGAGCCAAAATTGCAAGGTGCTTCCCTCCACAATCTCTTATTGCAACAACAACAAAAACAACATGTCTGTGTTTAGTTTGCTCATTCATTTGTCTTCTGCTTTTGATTGGTTTCTTCTTTTTTCCTCTCAGGTGACCAGGTTGAGACTCAGTACATCTACCCTTGCGTTGCAGGTAACAATGTGTGGGAGAGTGGATTTCTTTCCAAACATTAAGTTGTTAGATTTTTATGCCAGGGAGCTTAATCTTTAGTTGTTTTCACACATGCATTCTGAAGAATTTCTAGAAAATTTCAGACAGGCTGAACCCCAAAATCTTCCAGAGTTGGTTGTTCACACATGCATACAGTCTATGGTCCTGTGCTGGTTGCAGGATGTACATGTCATCGCCCCCTCCTGCTCGCTGGCTGTGAATTTTCTGATTATGTCCTGCTGCATTCAGCTCACCCAGCAGTAAAGTTACTAAGGGGGCTAGTAGGAAAAAGTCTGAGTAATGTCTCCTATCAATTAGTCCTTTAGAAGAAAACATCTGAAAAAATGGAGCCCAGGTTTAAAAAAGAGTACATACATGTGTGAAGAAACAAACAAAAAAAAGTGACTCATTTTCATTTTGCTTTTCATTTGCAGCCTGAACACTGATGTTGTCTCGATGCTCCCAGTAAGATTCTAAATAAACCTCCATTTTATTCCAACTCACGCGTGGATTTGTGTTATTTTCATGTCTGCTTAAGTGTGTTTATTTTGTTATACCAGCATTTATTTATTTAACCCTAACCCTAACCCTAAACCTGCCGTGCTAAATACTTCTCATAATTCAAACAAACTGCTCCCACTGTGATACACAGGTGGCGATCTGCGTAGCTCTGTAGAGCACAATGAACTCTCAGCGAGCATGGCGTATCCTGAAAGGGTCGTATTATCACTCTTAGATTTGACTGACTGGGTGGAACAGAATACCGAATCGATTTCAACCTCACTCAGACCAACACCACAGTCTAACGTGAATCGAGCCATCCTTTTTTATTTTAAATTGTACTTCATTAAACATTTCTTGAAAATGTACAAATGTACAAAAGAGATACAAAATATGGCATCATTAACATCTGACATTCTATACAGAAATGCAGAGGGAAACAGCTGTCATGTAAATAATTAGTACTTAATTTTAAAATATAGAAATGAAATTGTCATGAGTTCTGGTTTAGTTTTGTGTTGTTGTTAATTTTAGTGTTAAGCTTTAAATAACTGTTTTATTATCCAATTGTATTCTTTTGTTTCTCTTTTCACTGTGTGTGCACTTCCTTAGTCTTGTCTTTGGTGTTTCCTGTGTTATTTTGTATTTCTTGCTTCCTCACTTTGGCTGTTTTTCAAAACCGCATACTATACTACTAGTACATACTGATTTGGCCAAAATGCAGTATGCAGTATGCGAACAACTGCAAGATCCACAGTATGCCAAAAATACCAGGATGTCATACTGATTCGGGAAAAATGTACAGTATGCATTGGACCAGTCTACCTTGCGTACTGTTTCCCACAATGCAAAGTGCCAGGTCAGTATGAAGGTAGATATGTTGCAAAATGTGAGAGCTTGTAGAATGAGATGTGAGCTTGTAGAATGACATGTGAGAGCTCGTAGCATGAGATGTGAGAGCTTGTAGAATGTGATGTGAGCGCTTGTAGCATGAGATGTGAGCGCTTGTAGAATGACGTGAGAGCTTGTAGCATGAGATGTGAGAGCTTGTAGAATGTGATGTGAGCGCTTGTAGCATGAGATGTGAGAGCTTGTAGAATGAGATGTGAGCTTGTAGAATGACATGTGAGAGCTTGTAGAATGAGATGTGAGTGAACTTGTATGTAAAAATCATAATTTACTCAGATTTTTTTAAATAACTTGTGCCTATTATCTTTTACAACCACAACTCTCCAATTACAACTTCTCAAATCTGCAGCTACAATTGCACAAACTACTTTTCTCGCGTGAATCTGCACTGCTTGAGTTTTGCAACACATTTTGCGAGACGTCTGTAGCAAAACAAATCTGTACTTGTAGAAATGCCCCCCTCCCCCCCGCTCTCCTGTGTGTGTGTGTGGGGAGGAGGAATTGACCAATCAGAAGTGAGGAATTGCAGGTACCGGGGTGAAGATAGTTTCATATTTGACAGTCGCCTGTGTTCGCGTCGATTACCGTCAATAGCTCTGAGTCATAGCCTCGATTTCTCACAGTTTGGGGATATGTTGGAGAGCAGATTAAGGCAGACGTTTCACGGTTTTGATAAACTTCAAATAACCAAAAATTACGATGCAGCTGGGAGCGCAAAGAACTGAATGTCTGTCCAACGCGCCGGTGACTATAGGCGGAGTTAGGGACCGTCGTAAAAGTGCAATACAGCTCATTTCAATATTCAATAACTTCTTTGTTTTTCAACATAGACATCCACTGCTATTATAGACGGTGACAGCCCTTAACATTTCAGACCAATGAATACAAAATAAAAATAAATAAAAATAACTCTGCAAATCATCAATATCAATGACATATTGCCTTAAATAAGCACATTTCAAGGTTACAATCTCAATAGATTTCTAATTTTTGATTTTATTGACATCAAATCACCTCATGTGTCCTGGACATCCTCTCAAAACTTTCACAGCTCTTAGTTAGTATAGGAGGCCTTTAAAAAAAGCCTTAATACCATTATCAAGGGCCTGTCGCTTTAAATATACAATTTTCAAGGTTATAATCTCAATAGATTTCTAATTTTTGATTTTATTGACATCAAATCACCTCTCATGTGTCCTGGACATCCTCTCACAACTTTCACAGCTCATTTTTTTGTGAAGAAGGCCATTAACAAAAGCCTTAATACCATTATCAGGGGCCTGTCGCTTTAAATGTGCAATTTTCAAGGTTGGAATGGAAAATTAAAATGCACCATCAATATTCAATTAATGTGTACTGGTTCCTGTTGACACACACTTCTTGAAGAAATGTTGTGTCTGTCCTGCCTTCATTTTCCCTTGAGGTGGGAAATCTTTGTATTTCTATGTCTGAAAAGGAGCTTCCACTGATGCAAAATGACGATTTTTGCATCACAAGACCCGTCTGTCGGCAGCAACCATCTCACGGCTATATTGCTGGCCGCTGCAGCCTTCTTCACAAACTATGAAGAAGTTGTGAGAGGATGTCCAGGACACATGAGAGGTGATTTGATGTTAATAAATTCAAAAATGAGAAAGCTATTGAAATTCCAACCTTGAAAATTGCATATTTAAAGTGACAGGCCCTTGATATTGATGATTTGCAGAGTTATTTTTATTTATTTTTATTTTGTATTCATTGGTCTGAAATGTTAAGGGCTGTCACCTTCTATAATAGCAGTGGATTGAGATGTCTATGTTGAAAAACAAAGAAGTTATTGAATATTGAAATGAGCTGTATTGCACTTTTACGACGGTCCCTAACTCCGCCTATAGTCACCGGCGCGTTGGACAGACATTCAGTTCTTTGCGCTCCCAGCTGCATCGTAATTTTTGGTTATTTGAAGTTTATCAAAACCGTGAAACGTCTGCCTTAATCTGCTCTCCAACATATCCCCAAACTGTGAGATATCGAGGCTATGACTCTGAGCTATTGACGGTAATCGACGCGAACACAGGCGACTGTCAAATATGAAACTATCTTCACCCCGGTACCTGCAATTCCTCACTTCTGATTGGTCAATTCCTCCTCCCCACATACACACACGGGAGAGCGGGGGGGAGGGGGGCATTTCTACAAGTACCACCAAGAACCTCACAGCACCTCCTCACACAGTCTGAGACAGTTTTTTGAAACACACAAGCTGCTGGATGTGTGGAGGAGTTTACACTACACACACAGACAGTACACATGGAGTCACTCTAAATCTCTGGCCAGGTTGGATCGCTTTTATTGTTTTAAACACAACATGAATGTTTTTAAAGAGTGTCTTATTGTTCCTGTAGGCTTCACTGATCACTGTCTCGTTTATTGTTCTGTTTTTATTAAGAATGTCAGACTTCAAAGTGCGTATTGGCATTTTAACACCACACTGCTGCACGATAAAGCTTTTAAGTCTGCACTGGAGTACTTTTGGGTCACTCACAGACAGCTTAAGTCTGATTTTAAAACCATTCAGCAGTGGTGGGACTTTGGAAAAAGTCAGGTTAAACAGTTGTGTCAGCAGTACACTCGCAATGTCACCAGGGACATTACCAGATCTTTGAGAGATCTAGAGATTGAAGTGGTAGAACTACAGGGTTTAGTTGATGCCACAGGAAATCAGGGACATTTAGCTTCCCTAAAATCTAAAAAGTCAGCTTTAGCCAACCTGCTGGGCGTTAAAGCACAGGGGGCTCTGGTCAGGTCTTGGTTCCTGGATGTCACCCAGATGGATGCTCTGTCGCAGTTCTTTTTTGGTCTGGAGAAGAAAAGTGGACAGAAGAAGATCTTTCATTCTGTACGATCCAGCAGTGGACAATCGATCTCAGATTCTGCTGGGATCAGAAAACATGCAGCTGGTTTTTATAAGGATCTGTACACGAGTGAGTTCGTTGATCGTCCAGAGGTGTGTGAGTCTTTCTACACTGGTCTTCCTCAAGTCAGCACTGAAAACAACACAGAGCTTGAGGCCCAGCTGTGTCTGTCTGAACTCTACTCTGCTGTCACGAGTCTGCAGAATGGAAAAGCTCCAGGTATTGATGGCCTTCCTGTTGACTTTTATAAAGTGTTTTGGTGTGTGCTGGGAGAGGATCTCCTGGAGGTTTTAAGAGACAGTTTGGAGAGGGGTCGTCTGCCTCTGAGCTGCAGGAGAGCAGTTATCACTCTGCTGCCAAAGAAAGGCGACCTTCAAGATCTAAAGAACTGGAGACCAGTTTCATTACTTTAGACAGACTACAAAATGCTGGCTAAGGTCCTGGCATCCAGACTAAGGCAGGTGATGGGGTCGATCATCCACACAGACCAGACCTACTGTGTGCCCGGCAGGCTCATTAGTGATAACATCACTCTTATTCAGCATGTTTTGGAAGTCTCTGGTTCATTGGCTGTAGACACTGGTCTGATTTCACGAGACCAGGAAAAGGCTTTTGATCAGGTTGAACACCAGTATCTATGACAGACTCTAACCGCCTTTGGGTTCAACTCATGTTTCTTAGCTAAGATCCAGGTTTTGTACCGTGACATTGCGAGTGTGCTAAAGATCAATGGAGGCCTGAGTGCTCCTTTTAGTGTACAGAGGGGGGTGAGGCAGGGCTGCTCTTTATCTGGGATGTTATATTCCTTAGCCATTGAACCCCTGCTTCACAGACTGAGGTCAGGTCTCT